>NC_090656.1:23676183-23746183 GCF_040937935.1 Hyperolius riggenbachi | reverse complement strand
AGCCATGCCCACTACTGAAGCCCCGCCCCCGAGGGTCCAGGTAGAGCTGTGTATCAGCCGCACATGGACTCTAAACTGGTATCATAGTGGTAACGATTACCAGTATTCACCAATCAATCACCAATCACCAAGATCACCAATATATGCCTCTTGGTTCCGGTCTCAGTTATCTCTCTCTGCGGACATCTTTGAGAAGCCATTTCGGAGGATGGGGGAGGCTACCATATAATATAAAATGTATAGTGGTCCCTAAAGCTTTATGGCTGCATCACTGGATCCAACAAAATTCTTGTAACATTTTCATAAATACACGTCAGCGTTGTCCTCATTATGTGTGACGGTTGTTTCTGTATGTATGTTAGTGCACTTGTAGCATCAAAAAGTATGCTTTTTATTGGCATTGCTACTTTTAATGCAGATAAAATGAAAAGTACATATGGTATTCAACCTTTAAATTGGGTGCTAGATTCTTCCTTCAAACCACATCACCCAATAAGGGCCTGTTCTAATGAAGCTGTCCTAACAGGGCTAAAGTAGGGCAGGACGATCATTGGCAGCCAATCCATTGTTTTCCATGCGCAATCCATTGCTTGTCCATGTGGAATCCATTGCTTGATCACGCGCAATCCATTGCTTATCCATACAAAATCTATTGCTTGCCCATGCTCAATCCATTACTTATCCATGCAGAATCCATTGCTTGTTCACACGAAATCCATTGCTTGTCCATGCGCAATCCCTTGCTTGTCCATGCGCAATCCCTTGCTTGTCCATGCGCAACCCATTGCTTGTCCATGCACAATCCACTGCTTGTCCATGCACAATCCATTGCTTGTCCATGCGCAATCCCTTGCTTGTCCATGCACAATCCCTTGCTTGTCCATGCGCAACCCATTGCTTGTCCATGCACAATCCACTGCTTGTCCATGCGCAATCCATTGCTTGTCCCTGCACCTACATGTACACCACGGTAAACATGGCAGATTTCAGTGGTCAAACTCTGGGGCGGTTCTCACTGTGAGTAATTAGTGGAATATAGAACCATAACAAAACAGATTCTGAAAAAAATATCAGAAATTAAAATGATCAGAAATGATAATTGTGCTGAAAATATTTTCAGAGGGTTGCATAAAAGAAATTTAAAACCTTCCCATAAATTTTCAATGACCACTTTAGAAATATCAAAACAGAAACAAGGAAGTTGGGAGAGAACAAAGTTTAACGGCGTCTAAGGGCAACCAATCAGGTTTCGTCTGTGAAAAGAAACAAGGATTTTAAGTGGTTACTCTGGGTAGCTCCTCCTCTTTTGATCTGGTTTTGTTTGGACTTGTCTTGATAAATCAGCACTGACAAATACAAGTAAAACAGCAGCAGGAATGGGGTGGGGAGTGAATTATTAGTTACACAACGGAGTTCAGACCAAAAAAGACGTACCAAAAGTTATTTTAAAAAAATTCCAAGGTAATAGATCACAGCTTCGTGTAACTTTTTAGGTATATCGGCTCTTCCAATCAGTGATATGCTGACTATCTATGTGTGTAATGTGACAGATTAGAGCTATGAACTAATTTCAGCATGAAGAGTCACCAATCTCATATTATCTGCTTGTTGTGTTCTTTGCTTATTTACAAACAGTGGTAAGAATCTGATAGTTTTGCCATAATGCTGGCCATATATTTCTTGGAGAAGACTGCTTTTTCTGTTAGTCTGTAACCTAAATTACATTTTCTAGTTATTATTGATTATTTATAAACGGCCTACACAAAATCACCTCTTTACAAAAAAGCAGATTTGTAAATTAAAAACTGCCGTCCATGATAAAAACAAATGATGAGACAGGATAACCATTCCAATTATACAATCTCAACTGCATACACCAAATAGATTTTCGCTGCCTGAAATGATCATTTGTGATCATTTCAGGTGACATGCATACAGGTGTCTCCTAATATTGGTGGCCAAGTTTAATTTAGCTTCTCCTTCAGCTAGATAGTACTTGGCCAGGTGTAGCAGATTTCCTTCCCCTCCCCTCTCCATAGGACAGAATGTGCTACTGTACTTGTTAGAGAGATAAAAACTGTATCTGTACTCTGCCACCCAAAGCAATTGCCAAACCTCATTTTAGCAATATGTAGCTTCAGAGGGTTGGACAATGTATATTACGATAGGAGGGAAATTGCGATACGTCTGTAATGAAAAGTTCTATGATGGGGAGGGCTAATTTTAAGTGTTTTTTAAGGGCCTGTTTGAATGTATGAAAAGTACAGACAGGTCTAATAAACTGAAGATGGGAGTTCTAAAGGGTGGGAGCAGCTGTAGAGAAGTCTTGGAGTGTTGACGCTTTGCATGGGAAGGTACAGAATTGACAGACACATCGGTAGGACACTGAAAGAGCAGAGAGGGTGGACAGTTTGCATGTGTATGATATATGGCAGTAATATATAGTGTATAGTATATCGGGCATCACATGCATGTCTTGTGCTTTACGCTTGCATGTAGGATAGGACATCTTGGCTGCATCACCAGTGATTGCCAGCATGGCGTGCAAGTTTACACCATTGGTAATTCAACCACTTTGCTGGCTAACCCTATGCTATAATTAAGGAACATACAGAGGGTCACACACCATGCGATATTTAGAGTTTCTAGACTGGTAATCAAGTAACAGTAACATCCACACACTCAATAGATGCAAAGGATTATTGGTTCACATTTCAGATGTCCATTCCAATAACCAACGAACGTTTCGGGGCCACAATGGCCATGGCCCCGAAACGCTTGTTGGTTATTAGAACGGACATCTGAAATGTGAACAAATAGTCCTTTGCATCTATTGAGTGTGCGGACCCCGTGGATTATACTATATTATAATATACAATATATTATACTGTATTATAATTATACATTTATATAAGCACTGTCAAGTACATTAGCGTACCTAACTATTTACGTCACTACCCGTCCCACAGAGACGCTCGCAGTCTAACGTCCCTACGATAGCCTAGGTCCAATTTCGGGGAAGACGGTTCACCTAACAGTATATTTTTGGGATGTGGGAGGGAACCTGGATGCCCAGAAGAAACCTATACCAATACGGGGAGAAACTACATAATATTTTCAGTTAGAGATCGGGACAGGGTACCAGCATGGGGCTATAGAGGTAAAAGGTAACCTTCTCTTTGCAGCGTTCTTCCACTCTGTTGTCCTTCACCTTCGACCTAAGTATCTGTTTTAAGATTGGAATTCCACGTTTTTATGTACTTGTGCCGGGGTTAGTATTGCTTCCGTTACTCCAGTGGTGGAGTTGCGGCATTTTATTTCGATGTTTGTCTCAGCCTCGGTCTTCCCTATACCTACCTGTTGTTTGCAGACAACCCCAGTTATATATATAATATATATATTATTAATTTTTTTTTTTGTCTGCTCCCCATTGACAGTACTCTTCTCTGCATTTAATCTTTTAATAACCTCGCTCACCATTGATTTAGCGACTGCAATTGCTGCAGTAGTCAGTTATTTCCTGATTATTTCTTTTAGTGCAGCACAGCAAGAAAATGTCATATTTCCAATGCTGGGGATTCATTTTCTACATTAAGAAAGAAACGTATTAAACTGTCTTCCGCCAACTATAAGTTAAACCTAATAAGTAACGGCTGCTACGACACCGTAATTCTTTCCTCTGTTTGTTTCTAAACGGTGTTTTTTTTTCTTCTTTATATAACAAACGCCAGAGTGAGATTACAGTTAACGAAAGTCACTGTTCGATGCGTTAACTGGGGTTTTCTATGGAGTCTCACTTTCCGTGCCAAACAGGATTTTTTTACGATTGTGGATCGGAATTGGAAGTCTGTTTGGTCCTGGTCATTCAAGGCCATGTGAGAACTGGGGGTTGAGGGATAGAAGTGGACTTTTAAAAGGAAGTTTTAGGTCTTTATGAAGAGTACCGGGCTGTAGGCCACTTAACATCTTCATGGGTTAGGGGACAAGTGGCACAGACGTAAAAATGACATCACTCTTACCAGTCGTCCAGGGCAGAGGCTGACACTGTGTTTTCCTCCACATTAGTTGAGTCGCCTGGTATCGATATCGTTTTGGAATAACTTGGGCTTTGACAGTTTGGAGTGGAGGATGTACCGTAAGTACGGAGTTCAGTTGAAGCTGTGAATTGCTTGTTGTGTTGTATTTGTTGTATCGAAGCATAACCTTCTACTTCTACATAACCTTCTACACTGTAAACCTTCCAGACTGATCCCTTGCTGTAGGTTCTTGAGGATATGATATCGCTCTTTCTCTGGATTGTGGATGTTTTTGCTTGGAATAGGTTTGTTTCAATCGTTTCGATAATACTGATATGCTGAAGTTTTTTTGTCTGTCTGGTTTGAAGATCTGCCGTGGGCTGTACTAAAATGTTTACTGACTAATGATGCATAGAATTTTTGTTTTGTTTTAAAAAGAGGTAGTATGTGTTCTTATGTATGCAGAGAAATTAGATTTATTTTGCCATCGTGATACGGACATACATGTATAATATATTGGGATAGAAAGATGGATAAGTGGATAGAGATTAATTAAAGTGTTCTTACTGGTTTGCAAGACATAAAAAAGCCTGAGAAATCATTATATTTAGGCTGCTTGCCATATATATGTTAGGATGTGTAAGTCCGATATAGACAGTCAAGTATACAGAGCGATTTGCATTATTTATATTATTCTTCAAACTATTGAAATATTTTTTTAAACAATGCGTTTTGTACTTGTCTAAATAAGTATTTGACCATGTTTGTATATTTTACAATACATCGCTAGACCGATAAAGAGAAGGATAAAATCGCAGAGTGGTAAATATATTTATATAAGCCTTTGTATGATCTAAAAACTTTGTAAACTATGTCCGCTTCGCTTCTGTAAATATGTATTTAATTGTGATACACAATATATATATTAGTGAAAGTGATATATTGGTGTGCCAAAAATGTAAAAACTTTTGAAATAATTGAAATGAATACTCATCATCATAAATATATCCAAGCATGTTTACATAAGTGATGTTTATTAAATGTTTGCGTCTCATTGCTATATTACTAGAAGTACATATTTTTCTGTATTCGCGCTGCATTAACACTTCATAGTAAAATCCCATTTTCGGGCTCTCAGCTGCACATGGGACCTGCTAACCCGAAAATGAAATGACGCTTATTTTGTATTTCGGTTATCCCCTCTACCCGTCCTGATATTTTATATATTGATCCTCTGCCTGTTGACTGTGGTATGTGTTTAAATTTGCAGATGTCTGTTACACTCATCATTACAAAAATAAAAGTATTTTTCCACCTGCCCCCCACCCACGTCTGATATTATTCTCATGCTTTTGAAAACGTATATTTTGGAAAGAGTGGGAACAGCTGGATTTGTCCGATGGCCTGTTTGGCAGGAAACATGAGGCATTCTGTTTGTTTTTCATCAGTAGATTAGATGTGAACGGAGCTGTTTGGGGCACCAGAATAAGCCACGATCGGTGTTTGGGATTTTTGACTAAATTAATCAGTGGAATACTTTACTCTTATTTAAAGGATACCCGAGGTGACATGTGACATGATGAGATAGACATGTGTATGTATGGAGCCAAGCACACTAATAACTAGGCTGTGTTCCTTTTTTTTCTTTCTCTGCCTGAAAGAGTTAAACATCAGGTATGTAAGCGACAGCTCCTGGCTGGGCAGGACAGGGTCAGACTACAGTGTGACCCTCACTGATAAGGAAGTACAGCCATAAAACACTTTCCTAGCAGACAATGGCTTCTGAGAGCAGGAAAGAGATAAAAAGGTCAATAGTTCATAGATTTTAGCTCTGGCATACTTCAATGAATGTGTCATTGAGCAAGAAGAATAAAACAGTAAAAACTTAAAATGTAGATTTAAATATAAAATAAAACTGTGGAATATCTTAAAAAGTAATTTTTAGGAGTAGGAGGATAGATGCAATTGTTTATTTAATTCGTTTATTTTCACCTATATTGTACTTTAAAGGGTCATTCCTCTTTTAGATGACATTGTTGCCTGGAACAGAGTGGGGTGGGTTGAACACTTTGTGGTCCCCTAGCCAGAGATCTCAAATCCATCCCCTCCCCCGGTCGTGGAGTCTCCTTCCTTTTGCTTCAGGTTCTGTAAAGGGACTGTTAAGTGAAGTAGATTTATGATATACATGTATATCCATAGTACTAATCCTTTTTGGAATGTGCCTGATTATTTTGATTGCAAGGGTTAATAATCTAGTGCTGTACATCACAGAGTGAGACTGCTGATCTGTTTTTGCTTGTTTTCTCTCTGATACCCGATAAGAGGGCATAAAACTACCGTGTGACTCTAAAAAGCACGTCTGACCGAAGGGTAGGAGCAACTAGTAAGGAGAATAACTTAGAGCGTACTTGATGTGCCATGTGACATGATGAGATAACCACAGGTACATATAATGCTAGCCCTAGTAAGACATTCTCTGAAGTCCCTTTCGGTTTTTCAGTACAGCAAGATTTGAAAAAAGTGTGTTACCTATGCCAAAGAGGCTGTTGACAGCTTATCAAATTCAATCCTTTTCACTGAAAAGTAAATAGAGGCTAAAGCAGCTGAGAAACAGAGAGATAAGGCAAGTAATACGGTTTTAATGCAGGGAAGTTCAAGGGGTCATTACATGTATTTCTCTTTCAGCTTAATCAGACAGAGTGTGGATTCTAAACAGCAACTGTGACAGTCGGATGCAATCTTACAATTTAAGCCATTAAACTGAAAATAAAAATGTGAGATATTGTTACCAATGTTTTATTTATCATCCATACTACACATATAATGAATTATCTCATACATTTTTTTTCACTTCACGTTCACTTTAAGAAGTTATTATGTTTTGGAACTGAAGAAAAATAAAGAGGAAAAGCGAAGGCTAGTGAGAGAGTCTTATATACTAAACTAATTAACTCTTACATTTGAGTACTGTGGATGACATTGTATGCCGGTAATTCAGAATTTCAATCCTCACCCATTTTAAAAGGAGGATGTATGGTTTGATATTGTATGTTTTTCTAGGTACGGGGATAGAATGTATATGTTTAGCCTTTGGGTAGCTTAGAAAGAGGTTAAAACCTTGTCATGGTTTTAATTGTTGTCTCTGTCCCTATCTAGTAGCATTTTCCTCATCTTCAGCCTCTTTCCAACAGGGGTATTCATGGCCTGTAGCATTATCCACTTCTAAAATGGCAAGCAGTATTCCCCAGTCTAAAAAATGGTGATTATCACCCTTTTATTATCGTAGCACAGTACAGAGTAGATTGTCTTGTCACTTAAAGGGGCACTATGGCGAAAAATTGTAGAATTTTAAATATGTGCAAACATAGACAAATAAGAAGGACGTTTTTACCAGAGTAAAATGAGCCATAAATTACTTTTCTGCTATGTTGCTGTCACTTACAGTAGGTAGTAGAAATCTGACAGAACCGACAGGTTTTGGACTAGTCCATCTCTTCATAGGGGATTCTCAGGAATTTATTTATTTTTAAAAACACTTAGTGAATGGCAGTTGCTCTGTCCAACTGTCAAAAAACTGTGTAGCGAGCAGGGAAGCTGGCCAGCATAATTGTTTAAATCCTTTTTAGGGAATATCTTTATAAAGTATAAAAGCCTTGCTGAGAATCCCCTATGAAGAGATGGACTAGTCCAGGCATGGGCAAACTTGGCCCTCCAGTTGTTAAGGAACTACAAGTCCCACAATGCATTTGCCTTTATGAGTCATGACTGTGGCTGTCAGACTCCTGCAGTGCATTGTGGGACTTGTAGTTCCTTAACAGCTGGAGGGCCAATTTTGCCCATGCCTTGACTAGTCCAAAACCTGCCGCTTCTGTCAGATATTCTACTACCTACTGTAAATGACTACAACATAGGAGAAAAGTAATTTATGGCTCGTTTTACTCCGGAAAAAAACAAACTTCTTATTTGTCTAAGTTTACTTTGCACATATTTTACATTTTACAGTTGTTTGCCATAGTGCCCCTTTAACTGTCCCTCAGAGGAGCTCACAATCTAATCCCTACCAGTTTCCTATGTCTGTGTGTATCGTGGAGTGTACGTATCAAAGTCAAGGGCCAATTTAGGGGGAAACCATTTAACTTATCTGTATGTTTTGGGGTGTGGGAGAAAACTGGAGTGCTCGGAGGAACCCCACATGGAGAACATATAAACCCTGTGCAAAAAGTGACCTGGCTGGGATACAAACAGGAGACTCAGCACTGCAAGGCGAGAGTGTTAACCACTACGCCACCGCGCTGCCCACTTATGGCCCTTGCAAGATGGGCCCTTAAGTTGTGAGACTCTCAAGGGATAGGCAAGGGAAACGGTGTGAACATTGAGGGGGGGGGAATCAGGGTTTTGCTGGGGGGCTCCTGATTTGTAGTTGCGCCCCTGGTGGCGTGGTGGTGAAGGCAGCGTAAGACTTGCACCCATTGCACTGTTGTTATTCCACTGACTGTACCCCAGGATTTCTTGTATCTGCCTCCTGACAGTCTGACAGCAAATCCTCATCTACTGTATGTGATTGTGTCTGGCAGCATTACTTACAGATCTAGTAACACCAGAACACCAAGGCCCAGATGCAATTCGTTGTTTTCTCCCAGGTGATATTTTTAAACTTGTCAAAACTTTTTCAGATGAAAAGTGCTGAAAAATTATTTTAAATAGAATATGAAAAATGATCTCCTAGGAGAAAACTCAGGAGAAAGACGTAATTGCTTACGGTTCCAGAGGCCATATGCAATTTACATTTTCTCGTAGGTGATAATTTTCCGAACTTGTAAGTAAAATGCTTTTTAAAGAGACTTTGTAACAAAATGTTGAGCCTTATTTCTTCTATCCTATAAGTTCCTATACCTGTTCTAATGTGCTCTGGCATACTACAGCCTTTTCTAGTTGCACAGTCTCTGTAATATATCTTATCTTCTTTCCTCTGTCAGGTCTGTCGGGCTCAGGCTGGAATGTGTGGAATGTGCAGCACTGCTTGTCATTGGCAGAAGCTTTACACACCCTCTCTAGCATCTGTGTGTCTACTTCCTGCTTTCATGGAAGCAGACATAGGGTTAACATCCTGTGTGTATAAATTAGCTGCTCTGCCGTGGCAGTAAGCTGACACAGCTGAGAGATCAAATTACACTGGTGATTAGATACAGATGAGGGGCAATTAGACAGGCTAAACTCTCTAAATACATACAGGGTGCATTTCTCTCTGTTTTCCTTCTGTCCGGTGCAAGAGTTCAGGTCCACTTGAAAGTACACCTGAAGTGAGAGGGATATGGAGGCTGCCATATTTATTTCCTTTTAACTAATAACAGTCGCCTGGCAGTCCTGCTGACCTCTTTGACTGCAGTAGTGTCTGAATCTCACGCCTGAAACAAGTGACTTATTTCTGCCCCCCTTTGTTCGCCAGCGTGCCAGCTTGTCGATTAAGCCCCTCTCACTCTCTGTGTCATTTCCTGCCAAGCCGGCACCCAAATAATTCCACTTTCCAATCCCCAAGTCCCCCCGCTAAGCCAGGTGTTCATGGCGTTAATCAGTTGAAACAACTTGCATTATTTCAACGTCACTGAGCAGCAGATCAGCAGCTCCGATGAGACCTCCCCAGTTGGGTGATAATCTTGCACTACCTGCTCCCGGCCCCTCTGCTGCCTCTCCCCCCCTCTCCAGCGCAGGGACATCTGTAATATTTGTCTCTCCTCCACTGTGCATCATTTATGATATGGTATATACAAAATCGATGCAGCTTGCAGCAAGAGATAATTCGCCGGCTAATCACATTGTTTTCTTATATGTTGGCTGTGATATAGCTCTTGGCACTGGCAAGGGCAATTAATTGTTATTTATAGCCGCAGGTGGCCGGGGTGTCACTGTAGGGGGCGCAGAGGAGGCAGCTGCTCCTAACCCAGGAAGTAAGGGGGCCCAGTGGTGATGACATCATCAGCCCCTTTCTTTTTCACCTGTGTACTCTGCTATCCGTTTGGGGCTTATTAGGCTTCCTGCAAATGATGAGACCTTACTATCCGAATCTTGGACTAAGTTTGTTTTTAAACGTTTTTTTTAGACATTTACAGGCAGATAAAGCTCTAAAGAACACTGCCGTTTGTGTAAAGTAAAATATAAAGATCCACAGCACCATAGATTGCCATCTGCTCCTCAACAATCTCCAGCTGTCTACTTACTAGGGTCTGTGATTCCATAGGGTCAGCACAGGCAATTACCCAGGGCGCCAGAGTTAGCTGAGGGCCCCATCCCAGTTCTCCCCCAGTGTGAAGAGCTGACATCTATCACTGATCTGATGCCAGAGAGGTGACGTATATCACTGACCCGATGCTAGAGAGATGACGTATATCACTGATCTGATGCTAGAGAGGTGAGGTCTATCACAGGTCTGATGCTAGAGTGGTGACGTCTATCACTGACCCGATGCTAGAGAGGTGACATCTATCACTGATCTGATGCTAGAGAGATGACGTCTATCACTGATCTGATGCTAGAGAGGTGACATCTATCACTGATCTGATGCTAGAGAGGTGACATCTATCACTGATCTGATGCTAGAGAGGTGACGTCTATCACTGATCTGATGCTAGAGAGAGGTGAAGTCTATCACTGATCTGATGCTAGAGAGAGGTGAAGTCTATCACTGATCTGATGCTAGAGTGGTGACGTCTATCACTGATCTGATGCTAGAGAGAGGTGACGTCTATAACTGATCTGATGCTAGAGGGGTGACCTCTGTCACTGATCTGATGCTAGAGAGAGGTGACGTCTATCACTGATCTGATGCTAGAGAGGTGACCTCTATCACTGATCTGATGCTAGAGAGGTGACATCTATCACTGATCTGATGCTAGAGAGGTGACATCTATCACTGATCTGATGCTAAAGAGGTGACCTCTATCACTGATCTGATGCTAGAGAGATGACGTCTATCACTGATCTGATGCTAGAGAGGTGACATCTATCACTGATCTGATGCTAGAGAGGTGACGTCTATCACTGATCTGATGCTAGAGAGGTGACATCTATCACTGATCTGATGCTAGAGAGGTGACGTCTATCACTGATCTGATGCTAGAGGGGTGACCTCTGTCACTGATCTGATGCTAGAGAGAGGTGAAGTCTATCACTGATCTGATGCTAGAGTGGTGACGTCTATCACTGATATGATGCTAGAGAGAGGTGAAGTCTATCACTGATCTGATGCTAGAGAGGTGACGTCTATCACTGATCTGATGCTAGAGTGGTGAAGTCTATCACTGATCTGATGCTAGAGAGGTGACGTCTATCACTGATCTGATGCTAGAGAGGTGACATCTATCACTGATCTGATGCTAGAGAGGTGACCTCTATCACTGATCTGATGCTAGAGTGGTGACGTCTATCACTGATCTGATGCTAGAGAGGTGACGTCTATCACTGATCTGATGCTAGAGAGGTGACGTCTATCACTGATCTGATGCTAGAGAGGTGACGTCTATCACTGATCTGATGCTAGAGAGGTGACGTCTATCACTGATCTGATGCTAGAGAGGTGACATCTATCACTGATCTGATGCTAGAGAGGTGACATCTATCACTGATCTGATGCTAGAGAGGTGACATCTATCACTGATCTGATGCTAGAGAGAGGTGACGTCCATCACTGATCTGATGCTAGAGAGGTGACATCCATCACTGATTTGATGCTAGAGAGATGACATCTATCACTGATCTGATGCTAGAGAGGTGACGTCTATCACTGATCTGATGCTAGAGAGGTGACATCTATCACTGATCTGATGCTAGAGAGGTGACCTCTATCACTGATCTGATGCTAGAGAGGTGACGTCTATCACTGATCTGATGCTAGAGAGGTGACCTCTATCACTGATCTGATGCTAGAGAGGTGACCTCTATCACTGATCTGATGCTAGAGAGATGACGTCTATCACTGATCTGATGCTAGAGAGGTGACATCTATCACTGATCTGATGCTAGAGTGGTGACGTCTATCACTGATCTGATGCTAGAGAGGTGACGTCTATCACTGATCTGATGCTAGAGAGGTGACATCTATCACTGATCTGATGCTAGAGAGGTGACATCTATCACTGATCTGATGCTAGAGAGGTGACGTCTATCACTGATCTGATGCTAGAGAGGTGACATCTATCACTGATCTGATGCTAGAGAGGTGACGTCTATCACTGATCTGATGCTAGAGAGGTGACGTCTATCACTGATCTGATGCTAGAGAGGTGACATCTATCACTGATCTGATGCTAGAGAGGTGACCTCTATCACTGATCTGATGCTAGAGAGGTGACCTCTATCACTGATCTGATGCTAGAGAGGTGACGTCTATCACTGATCTGATGCTAGAGAGGTGACATCTATCACTGATCTGATGCTAGAGAGGTGACGTCTATCACTGATCTGATGCTAGAGAGGTGACATCTATCACTGATCTGATGCTAGAGAGGTGACGTCTTTCACTGATCTGATGCTAGAGAGGTGGCGTCTATCACTGATCTGATGCTAGAGAGGTGACATCTATCACTGATCTGATGCTAGAGAGGTGACGTCTATCACTGATCTGATGCTAGAGAGGTGACCTCTATCACTGATCTGATGCTAGAGAGGTGACGTCTATCACTGATCTGATGCTAGAGAGGTGACGTCTATCACTGATCTGATGCTAGAGAGGTGACATCTATCACTGATCTGGTGCTAGAGAGGTGACCTCTATCACTGATCTGATGCTAGAGAGGTGACGTCTATCACTGATCTGATGCTAGAGAGGTGGCGTCTATCACTGATCTGATGCTAGAGAGGTGACATCTATCACTGATCTGATGCTAGAGAGGTGACGTCTATCACTGATCTGATGCTAGAGAGGTGACCTCTATCACTGATCTGATGCTAGAGAGGTGACATCTATCACTGATCGGATGCTAGAGAGGTGACGTCTATCACTGATCTGATGATGGTGAGGTGACGTCTATCACTGAACAGATGCTAGAAAGGTGATATCTGTCACTGTTCTGATGCTAGAGAAGTGACGTCTATAACTGATCTGGTGCTAGAGAGGTGACCTCTATCACTGATCTGATGATGGTGAGGTGACGTCTATCACTGATCTGATGCTAGAGAGGTGACGCCTATCACTGACCTGATGCTAGAGAGATGACGTCTATCACTGATCTGATGCTAGAGAGGTGACGTCTATAACTGATCTGATGCTAGAGAGGTGACGTCTATCACTGATCTGATGCTAGAGAGGTGACGTCTATCACTGATCTGATGCTAGAGAGGTGACCTCTATCACTGATCTGATGATGGTGAGGTGACGTCTATCACTGAACTGATGCTAGAAAGGTGATATCTGTCACTGATCTGATGCTAGAAAGGTGACGTCTATCACTGATCTGATGCTAGAGAGGTGACGTCTTTCACTGATCTGATGCTAGAGAGGTGACGTCTATCACTGATCTGATGCTAGAGAGGTGACGTCTATCACTGATCTGATGCTAGAGAGGTGACGTCTATCACTGATCTGATGCTAGAGAGGTGACGTCTTTCACTGATCTGATGCTAGAGAGGTGACGTCTATCACTGAACTGATGCTAGAAAGGTGATATCTGTCACTGATCTGATGCTAGAAAGGTGACGTCTATCACTGATCTGATGCTAGAGAGGTGACATCTATCACTGATCTGATGCTAGAGAGGTGACATCTATCACTGATCTGATGCTAGAGAGGTGACCTCTATCACTGATCTGATGATGGTGAGGTGACGTCTATCACTGAACTGATGCTAGAAAGGTGATATCTGTCACTGATCTGATGCTAGAAAGGTGACGTCTATCACTGATCTGATGCTAGAGAGGTGACGTCTATCACTGAACTGATGCTAGAGAGGTGACGTCTATCACTGATCTGATGCTAGAGAGGTGACGTCTATCACTGATCTGATGCTAGAGAGGTGACGTCTATCACTGATCTGATGCTAGAGAGGTGACGTCTTTCACTGATCTGATGCTAGAGAGGTGACGTCTATCACTGAACTGATGCTAGAAAGGTGATATCTGTCACTGATCTGATGCTAGAAAGGTGACGTCTATAACTGATCTGGTGCTAGAAAGGTGACGTCTTTCACTGATCTGATGCTAGAGAGGTGACATCTATCACTGATCTGATGCTAGAGAGGTGACATCTATCACTGATCTGATGCTAGAGAGGTGACCTCTATCACTGATCTGATGATGGTGAGGTGACGTCTATCACTGATCTGATGCTAGAAAGGTGACGTCTATCACTGATCTGATGCTAGAGAGGTGACGTCTATCACTGATTTGATGCTAGAAAGGTGATATCTGTCACTGATCTGATGCTAGAGAGGTGACGTCTATCACTGATTTGATGCTAGAAAGGTGATATCTGTCACTGATCTGATGCTAGAGAGGTGACGTCTATCACTGATCTGATGCTAGAGAGGTGACGTCTATCACTGATCTGATGATGGTGAGGTGACGTCTATCACTGATCTGATGCTAGAAAGGTGATATCTATCACTGATCTGATGCTAGAGAGGTGACATCTATCACTGATCTGATGCTAGAGAGGTGACCTCTATCACTGATCTGATGCTAGAGACGTGATGTCTGATTGGCTGTGAAGATGATTAGTGAGTTTTGCATAAACAGGTTGAAGGAGGAGCTAAATCAATCAAAGTATTTCTAAGGCTTCATCTCATCTAAATGTTTATTTAATGGTCACCTCCCATTTACTTGAGTGTAAGCCTTGATAAAAATCTCACTACCCCTTGGTGGACTCCAGGATGCAGAGTGTGATTGCTGGCTGCGTTATACATGGTGCAGGGTTAGTGTAGGGACTGTTCAGTGGGAGATACTTTGTCTAAACATCGATTTAGCAGTCTTTTTTCGTGATCTGAGAGCCCTGATAATTAGACGGTAATCTCTACGTTCCTATTGCTATCTGTGAAAAAGCCATCGTACATACTGTATTTGTTTGCTTTTTTCCTATATGGTAATTTCTAATCTCTCGGGTACAGTCTCGCTGCACATGTGCTGCACATTAATTAGCACAGTATTGTCTTCTTAAAACAGAAAGTAATTGCAGGTCATCAGTTTCAGCGTGTTTCTAAACGCCGTGCAATAATGCTGCACTTCAGGACTGCGGAGCGCGCCACAGAAAGCATTCCTTCGTGCCCTTGTAGCCCAAACAGGCATCCGGAAATTCTGCTTTATAGCACCACGATCATCTTAAAGTGTAACTGTCGTGCATAAAATCAAAAATCAATTCTTTATTTGTATCTGGTAAACAAGTAATAAGGATGCTAACCAGGCAATCCAAAAGTTAAAATCACACTTACTTTTCTTATCCATAAAACATCATTCCCCAGTTTTCCTGGCTCTTATTTGGTACATCTGCCGTACAAAGGAAGTTGCAGGGCATGCTGGGTTTTTTTTTTCTTACTTACTTTCCTCCCCTTTTCCTCTGAGACATAACTAATGCAGCCTGATCTTTCCCTCCTGTTTTCCCCTCCCACACCTCCGTTCCTCTCTGATTAGCCAAAATTTCTCATGCTGAGACAATGACTTTCTATTGCAGAGCTGGGTGGGAGTGCCTGAAGACTGGGAGGAGGGCGGGTAATGGACACACAATCAGGCAGAGGAGAGTAAGGGAGGAAATTACATTAGGATTGGCTTCAAAATAGACACAGTTAAGATGGAAAATCCTAAGAAGAATTTTCATCAAAATGTGGACAGTGTAATACCGTACATATGTTATGTAAGCAGAGCAAGTATTTATCCCCCCCCCACCCCCACCTCCTCTCCTTCTTCTGAAACTCAACATCTCAATATTTATGGAGTTCATAGCAAAGCTCTACCAGTTACATCATACGTCAAGTTTATCCTCCCAGAATCCTAATGTCTTGTTAACATATCCCCAATGTGTCATTGTTGCAGTCTGAATTCACATAGTGCTGTGTGGGAGTGGTTGTGGTGCATGGTGCCACTCCCCCACTGTTCCATTGTCCCTGTGGGAGGGGCTTGTGTCTAGATGAGATGAAACATTCAGTTCTATAGAAGAGGGCATGGCTGCAATTCAGGATGACGTGGGTGAGCAGAGCACTATTGTAGGATGGGATGTGGGGCTTGTGTCTAGAGGATGGAGATGGGGCCGGTCTGTCAATTGGTGGGAGGCGTGGCCTCTGGAAGGTGTGGCCTGCAGGATAGACTTGGTACTTAGATGGCCAGAAACCAGGCTGGGGTTAAGACGGGCAACGTAGTCTGCCCATAGTAGATTGATATGACCCCAAATTTGAATATAGCCACAGGAATGAGAAATAGTTGGGTAGCTGAAGTTGATGTGGATGGTATGGGACAACAAATAACAGTCCTGGATTTGGACTTTAAATTAAGGAATAGTTGATTGTCTCAGTATGAGAGTTGCAAAGGACACAGCTTCACAGGCAGCAGTGGGAGAGTTTTGGTGAGTATTCTTATGACAACTATAGTTTTTTTAATCCCTGTTTATTACGGTCATGGCAATGACCAGGTGAAGTTATTTTTACTAACTTTCACAGAGTTGTATTTGGGCCTGTTGTCCACATTACCAGTGCAAGGTGTGGAGCTGCATGGCACTATGGGTAAGCTGGTGCAGAGAGGGGTACTCTCATAAGTTATAAAGATCACCACTATACAGCAGTAGGCCAGAGCTGAGTAGCCGAGAGAGTAGTTGAATAGTCTAGGGCTGGTAGTCTACATTGCTTTAACTCAGAGGCTACAGAATACAGTAAGTAAGATCAGGCAGGAGGAGGGGGGAAACTCTTAAAATTGCCTTTTCTCAGATTTTCCCAGAATCAAAATATTTCACAATTTTATTAAAGCAGTCCTAAACTCAGAATTTCCTCTCTGCTCTAAAACATGAGCAACAGCATAATAACCTTTAAAGAAAAACATTTCTTTGCTACAGCTGATACAAATCCTGCCATAAATCTGCAGTGTCTCTACTTCCTGCATTTATGGAGGCATACATAGGGTTAACATCCTGGGTTTACAAATTAGCTGATCTGCTGAGGCAACCAGCTGACACAGCGGAGTGATCAAATTACACTTGTAATTTGTCACAGATGAGGGGGAATTAAATACACACAGGATGCATCTCTCTCTGCCTTCCCTCTGTCCTGTGCAAGAGTTCAGGTCCCCCTAAAACATGCGAAAGTCTGGCCATGTGGAAAGCAGTATTTGCTTGACTGGCCATACAGTATAAAGAGATGCTTGTATTGTATGTATGGGCAGATTAAGATCCCGCACCCCCCCCACCCCCATTTACTATAATGAATTTAGAATGTATGCACGCAAGCAATCGCCAATCCAGCCCCTCCAACCCCCCCCCCTTCCCCCCCAGCCAGCCACTCTACATTTACTCCGGAAAATATTGCGCCACTCTCTCTCTCGTATAGAAAAGTTAATTATCGAGCCAGTCAATATTTTTTCTTACTGGCATATTCTTTGCATTTAAGTGTTTGCCTGGGCAACGGCATATTAATCAAAGTGTTTTAGGCTAATTGTTCTGCAGGTGCTTAAAACAGGAAATAAATGGAAGGATTACAGGGCGAGGGGAGATCTGCAGATTCACTACAAAGGCAACAGCTGCGCATCACTCCCGGTTATAGTTGGGGGTTTTGTTTTTTCATTATTTTTTATTTAAATAACAATAGTGCACATCCGGGAAAAAATACAAAAACACAAAAGCTGTGAAATGAGTGGCGGAGCGAGTATGCGTCAGCGGCGGGCTTCCCTGGCGTCACGGAGACGGACCTTTAAACCGAAAGGGTTTTTTTCCCTCTTTTTGCGCTAGCCGGAGTTCTCACACAACATGAGCAAATTGTTATTCTAGTCTAGTTCAAAACATATCTCACCTATCAAAGGTTTCCATGACAATCAAGCTATGGCATAGAGTAACATTTGTGATGCTGATGCAGAAATTATAATATTTTAGTATCAAGTAGCATTGCATTGTAATCGCGGTACCCATTGGATAGCGCGCGCATCTGTTTATCTATCTCGCCGGGACCGACGGAATAATAAAGAGACTTCCATGGAGCCTTCACCTTGAGATGATGCAAAGGATAAAGAAATTACCAGTTTATTATTGTTTGCACAATTACGTGATAGTAATCAATATATATATATATTTTTATATATATATATACTGACCAGCTCCAATATTAGCGCCACTGACTTGTTATGCGAATAAGGAGTAGTACGACAACCGATGTGACGTGACGTGACATGATGAGATAGACATGTGTATGTACAGTGCCTGGCACACAAATAACTATGCTGTGTTCCTTTTTTTCTTGTTCTGCCTGAAAGAGTTAAACATCAGGTATGCAAGTGACAGTTTCTGTCCGGGTTGGGACTGGGTTGGACTAGAGCATACATGTCAAACTCCGGCCCGTGGCCAAATCTGGCCCTCAGAGCCATTAAATTTGGCCCTCGAGTGGTTCCCCACTTTACATTATGTTTGTCCCACTCTAGACCACCAGTGAAGCTGTATTGGAGGTGAAGCCCTAGATCACCAGGGAAGCCATATGATGGAGGTAGGGGGGAAACCCTAAACACTAGGGAACTGTATAGGGGAGGGTGGGGGCCTCTAGACAGCAAGAAACTGTATGGGGGAGGGTGGAGGCCTCTAGACACCAGGAAATTGTATAGGGGGGGGGGGTCTCTAGACACCAGGGAACTGTATAGGGGAGGGTGGGGGTCTCTAGACACCAGTCAATTGTATGGGGGAGGGTGGAGGCCTCTAGACACCAGGGAATTGTATAGGAAAAGGAGGACCACTAGACACCAGGGAACTGTATAGGAGTTAGGGGGGGCATTAGATATCTGGGAACTTTATAAGGGAGAAAGGTGGCAAGTAGACATTGAGGTTTGCCCGAGACTTGGTCCCAGTGTACAATTTTGGCCTACTTTGTATTTGAGTTTGACACCCCTGGACTAGAGCATAACCCTCACTGATAAATTATTACAGCCATAAAACACTTTCCTGTTAGTAAATGGCTTCTGGGAGCTGGGAAGAGATTAAAAAAAGGGTCAATAGTTCATAGATTTGAGCTCTGGCATACTTCAATGAATGTGACATCGAGCCGAGACAATGAAACAGTAAAAACTTAAAAACTAGATTTAAATATAAAATAAAACTGTGGGATATATAAAAAAGTCATTTTCAGGAGAGGGAGGATAGATACAATTGTTTATCTCGTCAGTTTATTTTCACCTCGGGTGTCCTTTAAGGTGGCCATACATGTATAGATGGCCACCAGCAGGGCCGGGCCGAGGCATAGGCTGGAGAGGCTCCAGCCTCAGGGCGCACAATTCAATCAGCTGTCATTCCTAATTGTGTTTGAAGCAGAGAGAAATAAGAAAAGGAGATACATAGCAGTGACTGCAAGCCAGATAACTAGAGATTAAGGCGTTGGGGGCCCTGGGGCACCTATTAGTCTAATAGCAATCAGTGTGTGACGGCTGGGATGGGAGGGATGGAGGGGAGCACTTTGGTGTCTCAGCCTTGGGTGCTGGAGGACCTTGTCACGGCTCTGGCCACCAGATTTGGCCATCAGATAGATTCCTGTCAGACGGGGATCGATTTGATTTGTGCCACACACTAGGAACAGATTTTCAATAGATTTCAGGCTTGTTTTACACTTCAAATCGCAATTCCAGTTTCTGATTGCGATTTTCACAGGATGCGAGCAACGCAAGAAGAAAAATGCAGGACAGCGCAGCATGCAGGACTTTTTTAGGGCTCTTTTCCACAATGAAGCGCGAAACGTGATCGAAATCGCGCTGCATTGAGATCGTGTTTCAAACTCATTTCCACTCATGCGATTGAGCTGCTATACTCAGCATGGAGAGCTCAATCGCATCCAAAACGCAGTAGGAAAACGATTGCACTGGGGACAAAATTGCAATGCAATCGGATTGCACCAATGGAAATGGCTGCTACCGTTTCCATTCGTTTTAATGTACCCTGTGCTTTTGCGATCTGTTCGGAATCAGATTGCAAAATGCAGGATAGTGGGAAAGGGCCCTTAACCGTATAAAAATCGGAAATCGGAATCGCATGTAATGTAAAAGAACCGTCAGACTTTTGTTTGATCCAGTGCATCGCTATGGGACATGGATCTGCCCCCGCTCTCGACCCATTGCTGATTGACCTAGGATTTCCGGCTTTGCCGATCAGTCTATTCAACCGATATTAAAAATCGGTCGAATGAGCTATTGATCTGGCCGTTCGCTGCATCGGTTTCTAGCAGATTCGATTGGAGTGATTGATATCCGGGTATTCACAGGAAGAATCAATAGGTGTGTGGCTACTACTGTGCGTGTTGCAGTATATAACAGAATATAACAGAATGCTTAGCTACATAGGGCTCGTTTCACAAAGCGGTGCTAACCCAGTTAGAGACTTTAGGCGTGATAACCATTGCACCACCCTGGTGAAAGGCCAGTTTAGGCATGATAAGTTTAGGCGTGATAAGTTTAGATCGCACGCAAAGTCCCGCACGCAAAGCAGCGCCATTAAACTCTCTGCGAAGTGCACCAGACTTTGCTAGCACAAAACTTTTGATCAGCTGTGCACTGCGGTGCTAACCCAGTTGGTGCTATAGTTATCACGCCTAAACTTATCACGCCTAAACTTATCACACCTAAACTGAGTTTAGGCGTGATAAAGGGCTTTTCACCAGCGTGCTAACTGTTAGCACCGCTTTGTGAATCAAGCCCATAGCATACTCCATGGTGCGTCGCCCTCTACAGAGGTGTCTCTAGCCGTTTTATCACTCCAGGTAAGAACCCCCCTCCCCCCCTCATGAAAATAATTGTAATGCGGCAGTGTTTCACCAAAAAATAATCGTAATCTGGCAGTGTTACACATATTGCGGAAGCGTTTCCCTAGTAAATAATCGTATTGCAAAGGGATAGAGAAGGAGGCACATGAGGACAGAAGGAGGCAGAGTGGGACAGAAGGTGGAACAGGGGGGCGTAGGTAGCACAGGGGGACAAAGAAAGGCACAAGGGGACATAAGAAGACAAAGGTAGACAGAAGGAGGCAGAGGTGGCCCAGGGGAATAAAGGAGGCACATGGAGACAGAAGGAGACACAAAGGGAGACAGAAGGACAAACAGGGGGTCAGACATGGCACAAGGGACTGCAGGAGGCACAACAGGAACAGAAGGAGGCACAAAGGGGGGAAAAGGATGCACAAGGCACAGAGGGACACAGTGGCAACTGCCTGTAACTTACGCTAAGCAGATGCAGCAGAAGCAAGTAATAGAACACCCGTGGGGGAGGGGCTTAGTCTGGGGGTATGGCTTCACCCAGAGGACGTGGCCTAATCCAGCAACATGGCGCCCCCAGGACCAATGACACTCCAGGCAATGGCCTGTACTGCGTATGCCTAGAGGCTCCCCTGGCCCTCCATCACAGTACCGAGGTATCGAGCCCTTCGGTATTGGACGCCGTACATGTCGTACCCACTTTACAAATGGCTGGCGAGGAGGTACCACGCATTGCCGCAAGGAAGCCATTTTGCAATTAGTTACAATGTGCTGTTTTCGATTTGCAACAGATTCGGTGTGGAATTAGCCAAAGTTCTAGAAAGTGAAAACGTTGGAAGAAGGAAAACCGAGCAATTGTAATGCTAGGTACACATCATACAATTTTTTGGCATTTACCTGCCAGATCGATTATTTCCAACATGTCTGATCTGAATTTCAATCGATTTTTCGATCGTCTTTAAATAATGTTTTTTGCTCGATTTTCATAGAACTGAATGAAAAATGATCGGAAAATTTGTCGGAACACGTAAAAAAAAGATCGGAAAATCAAGAAATTGGTTGAAATTCAGATCGGACATGTTGGAAATAATCGATCTGTCAGGTAGATCTGCCAAAAAATTGTATGATGTGTAACCAACATAAAGGTTCCCATTAATATTACAATCTTGATTGTACAATCTTACCACTTTTGTGTAATATTAAGGGACTTCCTAAAGTATCCATACAAAGCATAGTCACTCATTTTACCCATCGGTGAGATTGTACAATCAAGATTGTATCATTGATGGGCACCTTGCAAAATTCTAAAACGACCTTGGGCCAGATTGTGATGGCTAAATAAGGAGGTCGGATTAAGTTCACAATGACAGACTAACGTAGCTATTCCCGGCGTAGCGGTCCAGAAGTATTGAAAGAAAGGACAGCCAATGAACCAAGGTTACAGGTGCCCGAGGTAGCGATGAGTGAATATGGCCCTTATTGTTTCGCCATTATGTTCTCTGAAGTTTCACATTTTTGATGTGAAAGTTACGTTGCCAAAAATTTGAGTTCACCCCAAGCCCAAAGCTCCTCCCACAAAGGAGCTATGCTAGCACAGTCTTGCAGTTTGATTATAGGAGGGTGGAGCAGAATGATGACTCATCAGTGTGCTGCTCTGCCTCACTGTCCAATCATCAGTCTGTGGGAGGGGCTGTACTCAGCTGGAAGGAGGAAAAAACTGAGGGCACAGCGCTAATCATGCTGGCTGGGACCTCTCAATCCCAGGACTGGCTGCAGAGGTTTGACAATCGGCCAGAGAAGCCTTTGCTGAGCCCGGCTTTAGCTTTGTCCTTCCGTCACCTCCTGGACGGCAGGCTGACCACACCATCTTCTGGAGAGAACTGGCTTCAGTCGGAGGCTGTCCCAGGTTCTGCTGATTCATGTCATTCTTCCCCTTAGTAAGGTTTTCTGCAGGAAGCGCATCTTCTGAATCATGGCTGAATTATGAACGCTAGAGGAATGCAGCAGTCAGGGCCGCCTCTTACTCATATTTGGGGAAATACTTTCTAAAGGGCTGAGACTCGTCTAAGCATCCAGACTCACAGCTGAAGTCACACATAAAATGTCCTCACTAGAGGTGCGAAGGCCGTGTGTGTTCTCTTGGGATCCGCTCGCCCCCTGCTACACTGTACAGCTGATTAGACGGGGAGCTCGGTGGCGTAGAGGTTAGCGCTCTCGCCTTGCAGTGCTGAGTCACTGGTTCAAATTCCAGCCAGGGCACTATCTGCCAGGAGTTTGTATGTTCTTCCTGGGTTTCCTCCGGACACTCCGGTTTCCGCGCACACATCCCAAAAACATACAGATAAGTTAACTGGCTTCCACCTAAATTGACCCTAGACTATGATACATGCACTACACAATACACACATAGACATATGGCTGTGGTAGGGATTAGATTGTGAGCTCCTCTGGGGGACAGTTACTGACAAGACAATATACTCTGTACAGCGCTGCGTAATATGTGGAGGCTGCCATATTCATTTCCTTATAAACAATACCAGTTGCCTGGCAGTCCTCCTGATCCTGTATCTGTAATAATTTTAGCCATAGACCCTGAACAAGCATGCAGCAGATCAGTGACTCAGCTGAACCAGGTTTTGCAGGATTAGCCATATGCTTGTTCCAGGGTTTTGACTACTTATGCCAGAAGATCAACAGGACTGCCAGGAAACAGGCATTGTTAAAAAGGAAATAAATATGGCAGCCTCCATATCCCTCTCATCTTGGAATACCTTTAACCTCTGATACACTTTTAGTTTCCATTTCACAAAAAAAGTATTGATTTAGATCCTGCTTTTCTCTGACAGGTCATTCTTTTGAGTAACTCTGTTAAGTAATTTTGTTGAAGTTGAAGCAGGGTTCCCACTAGAAAATGTGATTGTGGTTGGAAAAAGTAACTGGTTGTCATGCGCTTTGCCATGTGCGCTTGCAGACACGGAGTGGTTTTCAATGTTATGTTTGTTAACCTTTTCATGCCTGCGTTTTGCTGTGGCCAATGGACGAATCTTGTGTAATTGTGGTCTGTACCAGGTTTGCACACATTTGAAAAACCTGCAGACTGACTACCGTTGACTACTGTTATTATGTCTCTATTGACTCCTGTGGGCTATACAGTGTATCAAAATGCAGCATGCAGAGCTATTAATGAAAAAAACAATGCAAAAATGGGAACTGTCTCATGGGTGGCATTCAGTAAGGCCCCTTTTACACTTGGTGAATTGTGTATCCATAAAGGAAACATCAGAGGTAGAAAAAGAATGAGATCTACTTACCCGGGGCTTCCTCCAGCCTCTGGCAGCCGTCCTGTGCCCTTGTTGCAGCTCCACATTTTCTGGAGTGTCCTGCGCAGGCGCAGGTGTGTGCCTGCGCAGGACACCCCAGACAACGTGAGAGTGATTGAAAGCGGCGCATGCACAGTAGATGCCGACCTGACGAGGCAAGGGACCTATCGGTTGCCAGGGACTGGAGGAAGCCCCAGGTAAGTATGTCTTAGATTTTTTTTTCTACCTCGGATGCTTCCTTTACTGATAGCTCCACCCCCCACAAATCGCACCGCACGTTATAGCTGCGGTGCGACCAAATCAGTAAGGTATACTTTCTATTGAAAGTATGCCTCATTTCCGGGGTTACCGTGCACTACGCAAAAGCAAATTTTGCGGTGTGTCGACGGGAACCACTGTAATACGCCACACCGCCTTTGTGCAATGCCACGGACTGCGCCAATTGTAACAGAGGCCTAAAGCGGTACGTTGCGCGTCGAGTGGAAACAAATGTTCATAAGCTGATACAGAACAGTACACACCCAGATACAGACCTACAACACTACTAACCTCTAACCTCCAGACTAGAAAAAGGGTTATGAACTTCAACAGTTCATAATCTGTAGTAGGGTTAGGGTGGGGAGGATATACTTAGCTCAGTAGTAGAAAGCCTTTGGATCTTCAGTACATCGTTCCAGCCCTCTAGGTTCCATCTTCTTCTTCAGGCCATACTCCAGGCGGTGGACGAGCGCATTTGGACTGCACGTGTGTAAGTAAGGTCTGGGCATGCCCAGTAGAACGATACGCTTATGTATCGAGGTCCAGATACACTTGTTCTTGGCCAGGAGCATGTCCAGAGGAGACCTATTCGATAAGCTTTTCTTTAATAAGTTTAGAGGGACCCTGCACTGGAACCATAGGCTGTATTTTACACATACATTTCTAATATAATTTAATGCCCGCCCAGTGATATATTCCTTTAAAGGGACTCCGAGCACCTCTCATGGGCATGCCTTTAAGACAGACGTCTTCCAACAAAGTTGTGCTATGACCCCTCTGGAGGAGCCTCTTACAATGGCCATGCGTGTCACTTCCTCTTCCTGCTTCATTCAGTGATGCACTTCTCTAACAGAGAAGACAGGGGTGACCTGGAAGTTATAACATAGCCAAGATGGCAGCCGCCGCGATTTTTAAATTGAAATGTAATGAAAACTATTTGGTGTAGAACGGCGATTCGGGCACCAAATGAAAGAGGAGAGCACAAGCTACAGAATGGTATGCATCTTTGAGTACAGTACTTTTCAGTACTGGTTGGAGTCTTAAAGGCATACCCATGAGAGGTGCTCGGAGTCCCTTTAAAAATTGTAAAATACATGAAAACACATAAATATTAAGTGCATTTCTCCCAGAGTAAAATGTGCTGTAAATTACTTTTCTCCTATGTTGCCATCACATACAGTAGGTAGTAGAAATCTGACAGAACTGACGTGTTTTGGACCAGCCCATCTCCTCATGGGAATTCTCAGGGTTTTCTTTATTTTTAAAAGCACTTAGTGAACGCCAGTTTCTAAGTCCAACTGCCAAAATTGTGTGACAACAGATAAGGCCTGCATATTTGTATAGATCCAGTGAGTGCTTTTGTAAAGAATATATTAAATATTTAAAATGCCCCATGATGAAATGGACTAGTCAAAAACTTGTCAGCTCTGTTGGATTTCTACTAACTACTGTAAGTGACAGCAACAAAGGAGAAAAGTAATTTATGGCTTATTTTACTCTGGAAGAAACATACTATTTATTTGTATGTGTTTACATGTATTTTACATTTTACAATTTTTCACGATAGTGGTCTTTTAAAGGAGTTATCAGGCAATATGCAGAAAATAAGTGCTTCAGGGCGACCCCCAGGTCGGCCTGTAATGCGCCTGCGCGAGTGGCGCTGTCCATCACCGCCACGTGGACGGAGCGGACTGACGTCATCGCCGGGGACCGGAAGGGAGCTGCGCCGAACGGCTGACGGCAGAGCTGCAGCGAGGGACATGCTGGGAGATTGGGGCTGGAGGAAGCCCTGGGTAAGTAGCACTTATTTTCTGCATATTACCTGATAAACTCCTTTAAAGGACCTCCGTTGCAAAAATCTTAAAATTTAAACTACATGTAACCATAGACAAATAAAGTATGTTTTTTCCAGAGTAAAATGAGCCATAAATTACTTTTCTCCTATGTTACTGTCACTTACAGTAAGTAGTAGAAATCTGACATTACCAACTACCGATTACGGACATTTGGACTAGCCCATCTTGTGAATGAGGGGGGGTTCTCAGTGTTTTCTTTTTTTTTTTAAAAGCACTTAGTGAATGGCAGTTGCTCCGTCCAACTGCCAAAAAAGTGTACAGCGAGCAGGGAGGTTGGCCAGCATCTTTGTATACATTTTTTTCAGGGAGTGCCTTTATAAAAAATAAAAGCCTTGCTGAGAATCCCCCATGAAGAGATAGACTAACCCAAAACCTGTCGGCAATGTCAGATTTCTTCTACCTACTGTAAGTGACAGCGACATAGGAGAAAAGTAATTTATGGCTCATTTTACTCTGGAAGAAATGTACTTCTTATTTGTATGTGTTTTAAATGTTAAGATTTTCGCAACAGTTCCTCTTTAAGGATCATTGCTTCAGTACTAAGAGAGTCTTTCCTCCCCCCCGACAGAATGGGGTGGTGATTACCCTTATAGTAAACAGGCCCTGTACTTTTCAGCTCCTCTCATCCAAATGTCTTGTTAGCTTTGCAAGGCTGGTAAAAGACTCATAAAGACGAGAAGAGGAGCTTTTCAACCCTGTTAATTTGAGATAATCAACTTTTCACACGCTATTAAGAACTGTCGCTTTAAGATGTTCGTTTAAAGCGCAGACAATAAAGTATGCGGATACTTGTAATTAACAAAGACTTAAAGTAAAAACGCAGAAAGCTCACTTTTTTAACCGCATTTTGTTTTATTTTTTATGTTTCTCTCCCATAGCCGGGAAAAAAAAACAGAGACCGTTTTCGCTGAATAAAGCCTTAATTGGATATTTTTATGTTAAATAAAGTCATTTTTAGAGCTGCTCACATAAGTGTCAAAAATGCGATCCAAATTATGCATTTTTTTAAGCGCTCTAAAAATACAACATTGCTGAAGGGACTGCGAGCCGCGTTCTGTGGTGGAGGAGATAGAAAACATTCCCGTCAGTTTGACAAGTCGTATAGTTAGTCTGGGTCTCTGGTGGCTTCTGGTGACCAGAATGCTTAGCTCCCATCTGCGGAGCCCAGACCCAGATCAAACAGTGATTCCCATTACAAGCCAACAAGCATGTGATGTGAAAGGAGGTTTGACTCGCCGTGCGAAAATTCTCAAGTTATGAAGTTTTACATCCAAAGAGTTTTGTCTCTCCCAACACGAGGCTGCTTCACTACGTAGCATTTTACTGCAACATTGCCATGGGACCGTTATATTAAGGGGTAAAAGGCTGTACATTGAAAAGTTATATTGTGTTTTAAAATTATTTGGAGTTGGTACAATACAAAATTTGCTTCCAATCCCAACTTTAAAACTTTAACTCCCAACTCCACAATGCTCACTACTCCATGACTTCAACTCCAGATTCCACAATGTTCACTACATCACTCCGATTCCATGACTTCAACTCCAGATTCCACAATGTTCACTACATCCCTACGATTCCATGACTTCAACTCCAGATTCCACAATGTTCACTACATCCCTACGATTCCATGACTTCAACTCCAGATTCCACAATGTTCACTACATCCCTACGACTCCATGACCTCAACTCCAGGTTTCACAATATACCCTACATCAGAGTTCCCCAACCCTGTCCTCAATGCCCACCAACAGTACATGTTTTGCAGGAAACCACACACAATCACAGGTGAGTTAATTAGTGTATCAGCAGAGCTCATTAGCTACCTCTGGATTTCTACAAAACGTGCAGCGTTTGGTGGGCCTTGAGGATAGGGTTGGGGGCCTCTGCCCTGCATCACTCAGATTCCATGACTTCAACTCCAGACGCCACAATGTTCAGTACATCACTACGATTCCATGACTTTAACTCCAGACTCCACAATGTTCACTATATCACTCCAATCCCATGACTTCAACTCCAAATCCCTAATGATCACTACATCACTCCGATTTCAAGACTTCAACTCCAGACTCCACGATGTTCATGACATCACTCTGTTTCCATGACTTCAACTCCAGACCCCACAATGTTGACTACATCACTCGATTTCATGACTTCAACTCCATACCCCACAATGTTCACTACATCACTCCGATTCCATGACTTCAACTCCAGACTCCACAATGTTCACTACATCACTCCGACTCCATGACTTCAACTCCAGACCTCACAATGTTCACTACATCACTCCGACTCCATGACTTCAACTCCAGACCCCACAATGTTCACTACATCACTCCGATTCCATGACTTCAACTCCAGACTCCACAATGTACACTACATCACTCCGACTCCATGACTTCAACTCCAGACCCCACAATGTTCACTACATCACTCCAATTCCATGACTTCAACTCCAGACCCCACAATGTTTACTACATCACTCCGATTCCATGACTTCAACTCCAGACCCCACGATGTTCATGACATCACTCGATTCCATGACTTCAACTCCAGACCCCACAATGTACACTACATCACTCTGATTCCATGACTTCAACTCCAGACCCCACAATGTTCACTACATCATTCCGACTCCATGACTTCAGCTCCAGATTCCACAATGTACACTACATCACTCCAATTCCAAGACTTCAGCTCCAGACCCCACAATGTTCACTACATCACGTTGACTCCATGACTTCAACTCCCGATTTCTTAGTACTCAGTACATCACTACGAATCCATGACTTTAACTCCGCAATCCACAATGTTTACGACATCACCCCAAATCCATGGCTTCAACTCCTCAATGTTCACTACATCACTCTGAACCAATGACTTCAACTCCAGACTCTTTAATGTTCTCTTATCACTCCGAGCCCATGGCTACAACTTCACAGTGTTCACTACATCACATCATATAGGAAAAGTGGAGAACAGTGGTCCTAGTTACTCAAATCCCGTTAGTAAGGTTGCTGTACTTTAATGATAACGATATAGCCTTCTCCAGCAGAGAATGGTTCACTGTTTCCCAATAAAGGTGTCCGTGGCCTCTGATCGCCACTATAGGGGTAATACTGTACAGTACTATAGTTTTCCAATTTGTATAGTTTTTCCAATTTTTATGGTTTGATTGCCAGGGGTTAAAAGTGGTCCTAAGCAATTGGTCATATGAAGGCATTACAACCAGATCTATGCCATTTTAAAAACAAACTGCTTATTAGTTGAGCTTAATAGTTAAAAGTTGACTGCAGTTAGTGAAAATTATCGCATCAGATTATTCATTCTTAAACTTAATTATATAAACAAAAATAAAAGAAAGAAAAAAAACAACAAAAAACAAAAGTACACAAATATAATTAGAGCGTTCATTTCCATAGTGCAACATTTCTCATAATATATTTTAATAATATGCAGTTTAAAGCGGAACTGAAAAAGTCTTAAAAAATAAGAGTTTCACTTAACTGGGGCTTCAGCCAGCCCTCTGCAGCCGACCTGTGCCTGCGACGTGACTTACCGATCTTCCGTTTCAATGCCACAGCTCACTTTCACTTTGCGCAGTGGGTGTCCACTGCGCCTGTGTGGCCCTCATTTACACTCCCGGCAAGAGAGATTTTCTCGTACTGCACCTGCTCAGGACTCTCCTGGCCACAGGAACGTGTACAAGGATACGCCTGGCCGGGGCCCAATGGAGGTCCACTTAGAAGTCGGCTTCCACTACGTGAAGAAAAGAGCTGCGGCGGGGGAACAGAGGATTGGTATGTCACAGAGTGGGCACAGGTCGGCTGCAGGGGGCTGGCAGAAGCCCCAGGTAAGAGAAACACTTTTTTTTAAAATACCTTTCAGTCCTGCTTCAGTTCCTATGTTCCGGACCGTAGTGTACCATGAATTCTTAAAAGATGGGAAAGATGGCTAAGGTACACCCAAAATTTGAGTGGGGGCGGTTAGCCAGATCAATATGGATAGATAGAACGCCTGTTTCATTGTACACTACAGCCTGGATCAGAGATCTTCTTAGATAGTCCTACAGAGGCCCCCAGTTGCTTTCATGGAAATAAATAGCAAGCAGTGCAAGCTTGAACTTGAGAAATTTCACCCCTTTCTCCCGCTCATTGCTATGAGGATCACCTCTATCAAAGCAGCATAAATATTCACGTTTTATTTGTTGATCAGGTGTTTTGCGCGTCAATAGATGTGAAGATCTGTCAGAAGGTGATGATAAACAAAAGGAATCTGAACCAATTGGGAAGAAGGTGATATTTTGACCTTGTTGACAATTTCATAAACGTAGCGTTCGTAAAAATGCTGAAATTCCATTAGACCCTCACAAAGCAAATTGGGAAGACCTCTGACTATGAACTAACAGTTCAGTAGTGATCTGATCAATTCATTGATTTATGCTTTTCTGATTGGCAGTTTAGGATCATGTGATCACATCTCACTTTTGCTTTCTGTGTAGGTTAAAACAGGAAGCAAAAACGAGACATGACCACTATTAGCCAATCAGAAAACTACAAATCAGTCACCTGATCAAATTGAACCTGTGCGTTTCTGTGACGTATTTCTGAAGAGAAATTCCCCCAGAAGAACCAGTAAACTCTAGTAACATACTAAACACAGTTGAAAATCCCATAAGAATTATTCAAACATAACTTTTACTTCATTATATTAAAAAGGAGAAATTAATTTCTTGCATAGTATTCAAAATACAAGGGTGAGTTACCAGTTAACCTCTTGAGGAGCGCAGTGCTAAACGCCCCTAGTGACCAGGCCATTTTTAGTAAAATAGGCCACTGCAGCTTTAAGGCCAAGCTGCAGGGCCGCACAACACAGCACACAAGTGATTCCCCCCCCCTTTTCTCCCCACCAACAGAGCTCTCTGCTGGTGGGGTCTGATCACTCCCCCCATGTTTATTTATTTTTTTATAAATATTATTGTTTGTTTTTTTTTAATAAAAAAACCCTGTTTCTTTAAATGTCTTCCCTCATCACAGCCAGCCAATTACGGCGATCGGCTGTCATAGGCTTCTGCCTATGAGAGCCGATCGCTCTCTTGTCCCCAGTACAGTGCTGCTGCCGATCGCAGCGCTGTACATGTAAATAGACGGCGATCATGCCGTCTAACAGTCGAGACTGAAGGTGGGGCGGAGCTCCGCCCCCCAAGCAGGAGATGCGATTTCCTGCATTAGCTGGCCTCAGGACTTTACGCCAATCGGCGTTGGGTGGTCCTGGGGCTGCCACTGCGGCCACGCCCATCTGCGTGACGCGGTCGGCAAGAGGTTAAATATGCCCACACTAATCTATTTAATCACAGTTACTAGATAGCTTGTGGGATTAAATCTACTCCTTGTAAAAAATGTTTTACTGAAATTGCTTTCTTACATAAACAAACTAACCCCCCCACCAAAACCAACATGCTGACCTTGCTAGAGAGCACAGCTCTCACATTTTTTGTTTTTCTTGATATGTATTTGTAAACTGTAAATCTTTTGCTGCACTTAGCACCCTTTAACACTTTATAGTTAGCCCTGACGACGGCTCCATGTCTAGGAGTTGAAACATGTTGGTTTTGGTGGGGGGTTAGTTTATTTATGTAAGAAAGCAATTTCAGTAAAACATTTTTTACAAGGTGTAGATTCAATCCCACAATCTATCTAGTAACTGTGATTAAATAGATTAGTGTGGGCATCTTTAACTGGTAACTCACCTTTGTATTTTGAATACTATCCAAGAAATGTATTTCTCCTTTTTAATATAATGAAGTAAAAGTTATGTTTTAATAATTCTTATGGGATCCTCAACTGTGTGTAGTATATAAATCAGATGTGTGTATTGTAACTCTAGTAACATCCCTGCTTAATATGAATAGAAAAACCTACCCTAATTCTGTCTTTCAACCTTGGCCTTCTTAGACTTACCCCATGACCTCTCCCTAATGTTGGTCTTAGCACTTTGCTAATTGACACACCCCTAGCACTAACCTTTGACCTGAACCGTTCAGAAATACGTTACAGAAAAGCACAGGTTCGACTTGATCAGGTGACTGATTTGTAGTTCTCTGATTGGCTAATTGCAGTCATGTTTTCAGTGAGTTGGTTCATAAGTTATCCCCATTTTTGATTGCTGCCTTTTTTTTTTCATCCTGATAATGATGACTTGATTTAGTTTTTCTTTTTTTTTTATTTTCAGCCTTCTTGTTCCAATCATGGTCGTCTCTAAAGCCTTTTTTTTTTCTTGCAAAAACTGTTTCAGTTGGACTTTAAAGAGGAACTCCAGTGAAAATAATGCAATAAAAAAAGTGCTTCATTTTTACAATAATTATGTATAAATGATTTAGTCAGTGTTTGCCCATTGTAAAATCTTTCCTCTCCCTGATTTACATTCTGACATGTATTACATGGTGACATTTTTACTGTGGGCAGGTTATGTAGCTGCTGCTAGCTGTTTTGGCTGTTAGAGACAGCTGTAAACAGCTAGTTCCTGTCTGTGAGCCTTGTTGCATTGTAACAAACTGCCAAAAGTACTGCGGTTCCAGAGCTTCTTGTGGGAGGGGTTTCAGCGTAAAATCAGTCATACAGCGCCCCCTGATGGTCTGTTTGTGAAAAGCATTATATCTCTCATGTAAAAGGGGGTATCAGCTACTGATTGGGATAAAGTTCAATTCTTGGTCAGAGTTTCTCTTTAAACTCATCTGACCCTCCTAACTTTTGAAGCCGAAAATCACAGTTAAATTGTTAAAATTAACAAATAATACAGTAATCATTTTTCAAAATGATCCACATTTCATTTTTGAAGTTCTGTACTTTAACCAGTTCACCCCCAAGGGTTTTTATCCTAACGGACCAGAGCAATTTTCAGTTGTCAGTGCTCCTCCCTTTTATTCCCTAATAACTTTATTACTACTTATCACAAGAAAATGATCTATACCTCGTTTTTTTCGCCACCAATTAGGCTTTCTGTGGATAGTACATTTTGCTAAGAATTTTTTTATTCTAAATGCGTTTTAATGAGAACAACAGAAAAAAAAAGAAAAAAAAAGAATTATTTCTCAGTTTTCAACCATTATAGTTTTAAAATTAAACATTCTCCTGTGGATAAAACAAACACGTTTTATTTGCCAAGTTGTCCCGATTATTAAACAGTTTAAATGATGTCCCTATCACAATGTATGGCGACAGTATATTATTTTGAAATATAAGTGTTATTTTTCTGTTGTGTTTTTTTTTATTCTGGCCATAATTACAAGCCCCTATGTAATAAATTAAAATTAATTTCCCCCCATAAAATATAAATTAACAAAGCTGAGTCCCTAAGGCAACTATTTATTTATTTTTTTTAGCTGATTTTTTTTTTACAAGTGTTTTTTTTTTGGGGGGGGGGGGGGGGGGGGGGTTGGAAGTGTAATTTTATTAAGATCTGTGTGTACTTAAAAATAAATGTATTTTGTAGGTGTAATGTACTTTTTGGCCACAAGATGGCGCTAGTGAACACTCATAGGAAATGTTCACTTTTTTTTTTTTTCTTCACTTTATTTAATTGTTACATTTCCTGTTATTGTGAATGGACGTAGCCGCTGTTCGCGGTCACGTCCATTCACTCCAGGCACTGCGATTGGGTAGAGGACCGTTCGGTCCTCTTCCCCAATCACCCAGCACAGAAACCCGACGGAAAAAGCGGCGGTAGCGGCGGACAGACGGCGGTAGCAGCGGCGGGAACGCGGGACATATTAAAACGTCATGTTGCTGTTAATAGCGGTAAGCATGACGTTTTAATACGTTAGGATGTCAGTAAATGGTTAATACGGACCTTAAATTAGAGGGATATGGAGGCTGACATATTTATTTCCTTTTAAGCAATACCAGTTACCTGGATGTTCTGCTGATCCTCTGCCTCTAATACTTTTAGCCATACGCCCTGAACAAGCATGCAGCAGATCAGGTGTTTCTGACTGTAGTGTGACTGCAATAGCTGCATGCTTGTTTCAGGTGTGTGATCCAGACACTACTGCAGCCAGAGAGATCAGCAGGGCTGCCAGGCAACTAGTAATGTTTAAAATGAAACAAAACCAGTGGTGGCGACAGTTCGACCAACCTTCAGGCAGATTTGTGCTGAAATCTGAGCTGTAGATTGATTATTATTAATATGATTATTTTAGTATTTATAAAGCACGGACATATTACCCAGCGCTGTACAGAGTATATTGTCTTGTCACTCACTGTCCCTCAGAGGGGCTCACTGTCTAATCCAGTGGTCCTCAAACTAAGGCCTGCGGCTGAATGTTGCCCCCACACACAAAATGTATTACTTGTACATGCGGTCAGCTACATCTTTAAATATTGGTGGCCCGCATATAGAATAGCAGTGCTGGCACCACCCATCCACATGGAAGCAAGAAAGCAATCATTCGCTGGTTTCCAATCACATTCCACATCAGGTGACACTGCTGTCCAACTGGACTTCAGGTAGTCACCTGGGTATGCTTCACTGTCCGGCTTCTACATCATTTCCTGTATACTCCGGCCCCCCAGCAGTCTGAAGTATGTTGACCCGCCCCTCAACCTAAAACATTTGGAGACCCTGGTCTAATCCCTACCACAATCATATGTCAATGTATGTATCGTGGTGCATGTATCATAGTCTAGGGCCAATTTTTAAGAGGAAGCCAATTAACTTATCGCTATGTTTTTGATACAGTATGTGGGAGGAAAACGTAGTGCCCGGAGGAAACCCACACAGACACGGGGAGAACATAAAAACCCCTTGCAGATGTTGACTTGGCTGGGATTTGAACCAGGGTCTCAACGCTGCAAGGCGAGAGCGCTAACCACTACGCCCCCCCATCGATGCCCATAGATTGCAGCAAAACGTTAAAACAATTGCTTCTTAGTGATAGATTTTTTTTTAATCGATCATTTGTTGTAAAGGAAAGTACTTAGGGACATATAGATACCGCCTGACACAGATGTATCCTTATGTTTCTGATGAAGGCATTTTCGAGCGCTGGAAAAGTACCCTGTAGGATCCAAATTCTGATATAAAATACAGCCAAGCAGCCATCTAGAGCGTTCATCGCCGCGATTAAACTATACTGAATGCCATACTCAGTCCAGCAGCCAACTCCAGGCACTAAACTACGAGCGCAGGTGGAGAACTGTTCACTTGACACAGTTAGGACTAATTGCTGTGTTTTCCCAGCATATCTCTTTCATCGGGAAATTAAAAAGAAGAAAAAATATCGCAATCCCTTTAACTACTAATAGTGCTTATATTCTACTATAGAACACAACCTCTCTGCAGTGTTTGTAAGAGACGCCGGTAGATGGGGTTATAAGAGTTTAATAGCTTTATAGCTACGATAGATTAGTGCAGGTGTTACAAATGATGAACAATCGCTGCTGCTCTGTGTATCTATGTATTCTTGCAGGGCGGATCTAGGTACAATGGGGCCCCTGGGCAAAATTAACCTGGGGTCCTCCGTGATAGCCCCCCCCCCCCCCCAAGCGGAGTTAGGGGCTGCCAAATTCGCCAGACACCCCACCAGGACCCCCCAGGTTTCCCCGCCATCTTCATTTTAGTCTCCGGATTGCTGCAGTGTAGCGTCTCACCTGTCCTGGTCAACGCACTCCTCCATAGTCTGTAGCGCACTCCCATCTTCATCCTCGCAGAGGCGCCGCTCCACTGTGACCGGGAGCCTGTTATTACCTACAGCACGCTCCAGGTCACACAGGAGAGTCACTTCTGTGGGGCTGAAGGAGTGTGCTCCGCCAGAACAGGTCGCTACACTACCAAAAAATTTTCAGAGGCCCAGGGGACCAAAACAAAGTGGGTGGAGACCTTGAGAGGAGATAGCAGCACTCAGGGGCCTTTGGGTGCCCAGTCTATCCCTATACTAGTGCTGGCCCTTTACTCCTAAAGCATACATGTCAAACTCCGGCCCGTGGGCCAAATCTGGCCCACGGAGCCATCAACTTTGGTCCCCAAGTAGTTTCCCCACTTTGCATTATTTTTGGCCCACTCTAGACCATCAGAGAAGCTATATTGGAGGTGAAGCCCTAGATCACCGGAGAAGCCATATGGTGGAGAAAGAACTAGACACCAGGGAACTGTCTAGAGGAGGGGGGGGGGCAGTAGACACCATAAAACTGTATAGGGGTGGGAGGGGGCACTAGACACCAGGAAACTGTATAGGGGAGGGAGGGGGCCAGTAGTCACCATGGAACTGTATAGGGAAGAGAGGGGGCACTAGACAACAGGGAACTGTTTAGGGAAGGGAGGTGGCCAGTAGACACCAGGGAACTGTAAGAGGGAGGGATGGGGCAAGTAGACACCATAAAACTGTATTAGTGAGGGAAGGGGTCACTAGATACCAGGGAACTGTTTAGGGGAGGAGGGGGCCAGTAGACACCAGAAAACTGTTTAGGGGAGGGAGGTGGCCAATAGACACCAGGGAACTGTTTAGGCGAGGGAGGGGCCAGTAGACACCATGGAACAGTATAGGGTAGAGAGAGGGGCACTAGACACCAGGGAACTGTATAGGGGAGGGAGGGGGCCCATTAGACACTAGGGAACTGTATAGGGGAGGCAGCCACTAGACACCAGGGAGCTGAATAAGGGAGGTAGAGGGCCACTAGACATTGAGGTTAGCCTGCGACTAAGTCCCAGTGTTCAATTTCGTCCCACTTTGTATCTGAGTTTGACACCCCTGTAAAGCAAGGTGGCAGTTTATGGGTAACCGGTAGTCCAAAAAGAGTACTGTTGCCATGGATGCCAAAAAAGGGAAATTCAAGGTTACTGTCAGTTTTTGAAATTTCGAGCTGGTGTACTGAATGGAAAGATGATTTTCTTCTTCTAAATAACATTACTAATTAAACTAAATGCTTTGCTGAACTGATGTTTACAGCAAATTGTACAACGAGAGTGGATTTTGTCTTTAAACGTTTGAGTCCCTGTGGACGTCCCTTTAGCAGTTGGTCAGCTCCCGTCCGGTCCTGCAGGGAAGATGGCACGTACCCTGTCTACGCGGCTCTTCCTCCGGAGTCATGTATCTCTCCTCCGAGCAGATGGACAGGGTCGCAGGTTTACGGTCCTTCGACTGATCAGACTACCCTCACGTCGAATTACCTAATACACAAGCCAGCATTAGCGGGCAGAGGTCGCGAGCCTGCGTCTGCCGCCAAATAGCCTTTATTTGGAAGTTGTTTCTGGCTGTAGATAGTTTGGTTTTAGGAACATGTGCAGCAGATTCTGAGTCCTTGGAGTGCAAAAGGAATAATGTAGAGGAAGGGATATACTAACCGTGGCCCTGTCAGAGATTAGACATCAATTTACATATATATATTTATAGAGAGAGACATGGCGTTCGCTGTGACATAGCTTCAATGGCGAACTTTCATTCCATAATACCCAGCATGACCTTTAAAGAGACACTGAAGCGGAAAAAAAAATATGATATAATGAATTGGTTGTGTACTATGAATAATTACTAGAAGATTAGCAGCAAAGAAAATATTCTCATACTTTTATTTTCAGGTATATAGTGTTTTTTCTAACATTGCATCATTCTCTAATATGTGCAGATTACACAACACTCAGCATTCAAAATGATTCTTTCAGAGCAGTCTGTGAAGTAATGGCCTCTCCTCTAGCAGAGAAAAAGTAAACAGTTCACTTACAGTTGAGATAATAAAAGTCAGATAACAGCCCTCTCCATGACTAACTAAGGGCTGGTTCAGACGGACGTTTGCAGAGCGTTTACTGCCAGCGTTCGGGGCTTGGCGTTAAACACTCCCATTCAAGTGAATGGGAGCGTTTGTACCAAGCTTTTACGCGCGTTTGCACAAACGCGGCGTTCGGGTCCCGATTTTCACTGGCGTTCAAGGAGCCCCTGGAAGCTACATGTTGCTTCCAGGGGCGGTTAACCGCGACGGGTAATGTCCCTCTAGGGGAAGAAAAAACGCGACCGCATCCGAACGCAATGCGAACGCTGCTGAAAGCCTGAACGCATCACGAACGCAACGCCAACGAACGCAACGCCTCCAAACGTCCGTCTGAACCAGCCCTTAGTCGGAGAGCTTAATGGCTTGTTTGCATAGAGATAACAACTGGAGTTTCTTAACTCTTCCTGTACTGGAAACAATTAGACTGATGTATCTGATCTTAATGTTTTATTTCCTAGCTGTACTACACATACAAATCATAATATCATCATTTTTTTTTCGCTTCAGTGTCTCTTTAACCTTAAAGTGTTATGGAACGCAGCATTTCTTCTTTGTTCTAAGGGCTCGTTCACACTAAGGGCATTTTTGCCCATTTTTCAAACGCGGGCGATTTTCAAAATTCCTGTGACAGCCGATCGCGCTGATTGGCTGGTGGGGGGAGAGAGGAAGGGCGGGATTAAAAAAAAACAATAAAAATAGGCATATTTATATAAAAAATAAACAAAAAAATATGTATAAAAAAAAATAAACAGCCTGGGAGTGCTCACAGCCCACCAACAGAAAGCTCTACTGGTGGGCATAAAGGGGGGAGGGGGGAGTCACTTGTGTGCTGAGTTGTACAGCTCTGCAGCGAGGCCTTAAAGAGTGCTGCAGTGGCTTAAAGAGTAAAAAATATCCTAGTCACTAGGGGGATGTAAGCCCACGGTCCTCAAGTGGTTAAAGCAGATCTGAACTCAGAACTTCCTTTCTGTTCCAAAAGTTAAGCAACAGCATAATAACCTTTAGGCCCCATTCACACTTGAGCGTTTTGCCGCGATTTCTTACTTAACGCAAACACTTCACCTGCACCATTTTCAGGCGATTTCCCGGCGATCGCGTTTCAGTGCTATAGAAGCGCTAAACGCGATCGCGGCAACATCGCCGCGGTGTTCAGTGATTTTTCCGCGTGATATCGTGGAAAAATCACTCCTGCAGTTTTGAAAACGCAACGGTGAATGGGCCCTTAAAGAAAATAATTTCTATTTACAGCTGATACAAATTCTCCATATGCAGTGTGTCTACTTCCTTTTTTTATGGAATCAGACGTAGGGTTAACATCTTGTGTTTACAAATGAGCTGCTCTACCGAGGCAGCTAACTGACACAGCTGAGAGATCAAATTACAACTTGTGATTAGCAACAGATGAGGGGGAATTAGACGGGCTGAACTCGCTAAATACATACAGGGTGCATTTCTCAGTTTTCCTTCTGTCCTGTACAAGAGTTCAGGTCCACTTTAAAAGTATGGCTTCTGTTAGTAATAAATGCCCCTTGTAACAGGTCCTGTGTAAACTCCATGTGGATCTGACAAACCTGCTGCTACATAAGACTGCGAATGAGCATTTTGTATAAAAATGGCGATATATTTTCTCTCACAACCACGAATTACATTCTTCAGAGGAAAATGTTTACATTCGACTGTCAGACAAGCCACCGAATCCATCACATATGGCAGACAAATGCCGTATCCCCCCAAAAACAGCTATTTTCCTGCAGTCTAAATATTTATCAGATCGCTGGAAATCTCGCTAAATATACCAGCTAGCGGTTTGCGGCCGAGCCTGTCACAGCCCTGTGTTATAACTTCACTCGCATGACCTTATGCGCGGCGTCATCTCACGGACAAGAGAAATAGTTATAACTATATATGTGTGCAATAAACACCTGGTGAAGAAACACTGGTCAAATTTTGTACGACTTGTATGAACGATTTTAGGTGTCAGGAACTTAAAGCGGACCTAAACTCTTGCGCAAGAGACAGGAAAACACAGAGTCATCCACCCTGTGTGTTTAGAGAGAACAGCCTGTCTAATTCTCCCTTCTCAGCAAGCAATCACACGTGTAATTTGAGTTATGTGCTAATATGGAAACACAGGAGGTTTACTCTTTCTGTGCTCCCATGAAACCAGGAAGTAAACACTAAGAGTTCTGTAAGCTGTAACAATTCACAATATGCAATTCACTTTTTTCACCTGAGTTTTCTCCTCCTCCTCTTAATCTGATCCGAGTGGTTAAAGGAGATACGAAAAGAAAATAAACTGATGGGAAAAACAATTGTATCTATCCTCCATCACCTAAAGAATGACTTTTTTTAGATATCCCACAGTTTTATTTTATATTTACATTTCATTTTTAGTTTTTACTGTTTTATTGTCTCTGCTCAATGACACCTTCATTAAAGTATGTCAGAGCTCAAATCTATGAATTGTTGAGCCTTTTTATCCATTTCCTGCTCTCAAAGTGTTTCATGGCTGTAGTGAGGGTTATGTTATAGTCTGACCCAGTCTTGACTCAGACAGGAACTGTCACTTGCATACCTGATGTTTAACTCTTTCAAGCAAAGAAAGAAAAAAAGGAACACAGCCTAGGCATTGTACATACACATGTCTATCTCATCATGTCACATGTCGCCTCAGGTGTCCTGTAAGAGATTTTTGTCCATTAGTGTTCCCAAGCAATCACTTCCAATCGTTCATATGAAGACTCGTTCGTAAACGATCGCTCGGCAAATCGTACCGTTAGTGGCCACCTTTAGCTATGGATTTGCTCTTCTACAACCGATTCTCAGTACAGTTGTTATTTTTCTAAATAAATCAGACTGCTGCCATCATTATTATTTTCTTTGAATCTACGTCTAAGCAGTAAATGTATATATCTATTTTTTCACTATACATCAGGCCCCTGCGACGCTGGCTGTAATATGAGGCTAGGAAACAGCACGGTGCATCTCTCCCGGACCCCGGCATATTAATGTAATGTCTTGGTCTAAATATTTCTTTTGCCGCTTAGAGAATTTACTCTGCTTAATGTACTTCTTTTAAGGGCCTGTCTCCCGCAGTGCTCATTATGTACTATCAGGGCCAGGCTTTTTTATTTCAAGAGGGGCGGGTGATATATTCCCGTGGCAGAGCAGCCGCCTTAACAACAGTTCACTATCAATATGCATGATTTTTAAAATGACAATTAAATAGCCGAAATGCGCGCAAGATAATTTTAAATAAGTAGCGGCCATTTGTAACTTGGCACGCCGAAGGCAGGACTTATTGCGGAGCCTTTAGGGAAGCCAGTCCATTAATCAAACGTAATTTCCTTCCATTGTTAGTAAATAAATAACCCTGTTTCTTTTTTTCACACACCCCCCCACCCCCAATATATCTCTTAAAGGAACAGACAGCCGTGCATTAAGGATGGTTTGCGTTTAGCGTTAGGGCTTTAATTTGTCTTGATTAAGCACTTCACTGTAAAACTCCATTTTTATTTTACTAGGAGGGGGGGGGGGGGGAATGAATGTGTGCCTATTTCCAGGGCTAATTGAAATGGTTACCTTGGTGACGTTGTTATATTTGCGGGACTCTTTGTGTATTTTATTTGAAGGGGAGTTCTCTATAAGTTAAAAAATGGGGTGTTGGCGCGCAAATAAAATAAATAAAAAATTATATATATATATCTTTCTACAAGACGAGATGTTGGAAAACAGGCTTGAAGCACAAAGCAGCATATGTTTCAAGACTTCTTAAAAGATACCCAAAGTGACATGAGATAGACAGGTGTATGTAGAGTGCCTAGCCCACACATAACTATGCTGTGTTCCCTTTTTTTCTTTCTGTGCCTGTAAGAGTTAAATATCAGGTATGTAAGTGGCTGACTCAGTCCTGACTCAGACAGGAAGTGACTACAGCGTGACCCTCACTGATAAGAAATTCCAACTATAAAACACTTTCCTAGCAGAAAATGGCTTCTGAGAGCAGGAAAGAGATAAAAAGGGTCAATAGTTCATAGATTTTAGCTCTGGCATACTTCAATGAATGAGCAAAAACAATAAAACAGTTAAAACGTAAAAAGTAGATTTAAACATAAAATAAAACTGTGGAATATCTTAAAAAGTCATTTTTGGGAGAAGGAGGATCGACACAATTGTTTATTTCATTAGTTGACTTTCACCTCGGGTGTCCTTTATGATGTGCTTCCAGTCTGTGAAGTTACTTCCTTATCCTACAAGACTTTCTTTAACCACTAATGCATCATACACACCATGCAATTTCCTATCAGATAGACGGGTGGAATCGATTACTTCCGACAGGTCAGATCTGATTTCCGATCGTTTTTTTCTGATGATTGGAAATCAGATCGGACTTTCTGGAAATAATTGATTCGACATGTCTATCTGCTGAAAATTGCATGATGTCTATCAGGCATAAGGGAGGCTCCACACTTGGGCAGCACACACGTTTGACCCCCATGTATCGCAGGCAGGCGGGTGCATTATTTATTTAACAAACATGCTCTAGCAGTTCAGAGCGATGCCTGTTGAGCACTTTTATCTAATCTGCAGACATGAGTGGGTACGTAACACTCTCTTTCCCCCCAACTTTGATTTAAGAACAACTTAAAGGATACCCAAACTGACATGTGACATGATGAGATAGACATGTGTATGTACAGTGCCTAACACACAAATACCTATGCAGTGTTCCTTTTTTTTTTTCTCTGCCTGAAAGAGTTAAATATCAGGTATGTAAGTGGCTGACTCAGTCCTGACGCAGACAGGAAGTGACTTCAGTGTGACCCTTACTGATAAGAAATTCCAACTATAAAACACTTTCCTAGCAGAAAATGGCTTCTGAGAGCAAGAGGTAAAAAGGGGAATTTCTTATCAGTGAGGGTCACACTGTAGTCGCTTCCTGTCTGAGTGAGGACTGAGTCAGCCACATACATACCTGATATTTAACTCTTTCAAGCAGAGAAAGGAAAAAAAAAGGAACACAGCATAGTTATTTGTGTGCTAGGCACTGTACATACAATACACATGTCTGTCTCATCATGTCACATGTCACTTTGGGCATCCTTTAAAGAGGATCTCCAGTGAAAATAAAATAATAAAAAAAATGCTTTTTTCACAATAATTATGTATAAATGATTTAGTCAGTGTTTGTTCAATGTAAAATCTTTCCTCTCCCTGATTTACATTCTGTCATTTATCACATGGTGACAGTTTTACTGCTGGCAGGTGATGTCACTGGAAAGAGATGCTGCTTGCTTTTTTGGCATTTAGACACAGCTGTTACTTCCCACAATGCATCCTCACAAGTTTGCCTCGGGCAACAAGAAGGCTTCTGAAATGGTGCTACAGCTATTCTCCTTTTTTATTTTGCACAAACTGCAACTTTTTTCCCCCCGAAATCTTTTTCCTACATAGTTCATTTTAAATGACTCTCAATTAAATGCATCTAAAAAGAAAAAAGGCCACTGTGGCCTAATGTAGGCTTTAAAAATAAATTCCAGACCCGATATATAATTTCAGACAAGCTTGCATATTGAATAGAGAGAAATAAGAAAACAGAATTAAAAATGGACTGTCTGGGAAAGGCCAGGAAATATAGCCCAATCCTTGCTATGAATCTAATGATTATTTTTTAAATCACTGAGGCAGCTAGTTTGGCGGCCGCTCGCAGAATATATTAATCTTCCTCCTTGATGAATTAGCAGTTTATTTTCTATAGAATACCTATAATTTGTGCCGTTTGATTTTGGTCAATATTAAGATTAAATATCCGCCATCTCTGACCTATTGGCTGTGTAATGTGACCTTTCCTGTCTTGTCGGGGTGGATTTAACTCTGTCGGTGACGAGCCTTTCCGTCAGTGACATAAGACCCTGCTCTGTAAGTATAACATGATTGAAAATGGTTCATTGTTGGGAATATTTCCCAGGTGCATGCTGGGCCGGATTTACCTTAAGGCACTGTAGGCACTTGTCTACAGGCGCCTGATGATGGAAAGGCGGCTCACTGCCCTCCCCGAGTGTCTCTCTCCCTCTTTCCCTATGCAGAACGTAAATGAGAGGTTACTCACCTAGCTCTTAGTATTCCACTGACGAGATCTCCCTTCAGTCGGGGGGCACCACTATCTACTTAATACTGAGAGTACTTCTGGCTACCTAATGCTAAGGGACACCTATAGCTGCCTGTGATCGGCAAGGGAAGTAAGGGAGAAGTGACAGCTGAGCCAGCCAGCAAACTTGCAGTGCGGTTCAGAGAGGGGTTTGTAGGGTCATGGAGGGCGAAGTATAGGGTGCCAGGACATCTGTGCCTATAGACTCCTGTGATGTAAATCCGGGCCTGGGAGCATGGCAGGCAGGCCCGGATTTCAGGAAAGGCCATACAGGCCCAGGCCTAGGGTGGCTGCTGCCCAAGGGTGTGGCTGGGCACATAAAGGGGGTTTCAACATATGGAAGGCTTTCAGCTGCAGAATGTGTTTTCACTTGTTTTCATGTGTTTCACTTGTGTTTTCATGTGTTGTCTTTGATTAACTGATGTCAAATAAGTCATTCTTACCAGGGATGTGCAGATGAATAATTTGAATGTAGGTACTATATTTATTTTAAACAGTCATTTAAATATCCTGGATAAAAAGCACAGACAAGTACAATCAGTACATATCAGATCTGAGTAGTGCTTACTCTCCAAATCCCGACTGGTTTCAGTGTGCTGTCTTCATCAGGACCACCCCTGACGAAGGTGGAGTGCCGAAAACGGTCGGGATTCTGAGCGTGGGTACTACTTCAAACTGATCTGTACTGATTGCACTTGTCTGTGCTTTTTATGCAGTTTGATTTGTTTGGGTCCCTGTTTAGGACCCACAATGTGAGTATTGATTGTTTTCAATTGATTGTTTGAAATAAATATTGTACCTAGATTCAAATTGTTCATCCGCACATCAGAGGTGGAGGCAACGGCTACAGATGTCCCCGGGTGCAGCACTGCAAGGGTGCTCAGGGCAGCGGCTGCACCCCCTCGTGCATGAGAGGCAGTTCGCTGGCTGCACAAAGTGCCCCTGCTTCTCTTCCTTACTTTGCAGTGCAGAAGCATCAACAGCAGCAGAAAAAGAGGGACACATCTGGCTATCTAAACGGGGAAAGGAGCACATCTGGCTATGTAAAGGGGGCAACTCTAGCTATCTAAATGGTGGCACATTAGGCTATTTAAAGGGGTGACACATCTGGCTATCTGAACAAGAGAAGGGGCACATTTGACTATTTAAACGGGGGGAAGGGGCGCACAAATGGCTATCTATATACGGGAAGGGGGCACATCTAGCTATCTAAACAACATTTGACTCCACCCATGGCCATATTCTGATGCATGGCCACACCCGTTTTGTCCAGGGGGGGGGGGGGGGGGGCACAAATGATCTTTGTTTCCGGGTGCTGAAAACCCTAGCTACGCCTCTGCTGTACATCCTTTGATTGTGGATAGTAGTCACCTGGTATGTGTGTTTAGCACCAGGGTGGCTGCAGGTTTTAAAATGCTGGGAGCGCCAAAATATGTTCAGGAGTAGTGTTGGGGTTTGAATTGGAGATCCTGAATTCAGAAGCTTGAATAGTGCCCCGCACTTCAGCACCAAAGCTAGTGGACAGGGTCACAGGGAGTTCACTTACTTGCGGTACACGCTGCTTTTCACGAGACTCTGATGCTCCCGGCTTGGAAGGAGGAAGTATCGGAGTTACATGAAGACAGACGTGGACCTTGCCCCATGACCCCTTCCACCAGCTTGGGTGCTGAAGTGGGGCGCGTTATTCTAGTTTCTAGAATGCAGGATCCCACATTTGAACGCTATCACTATTGAGGAGCCCAAACACTGGCCACCTCCTGCACCACAGACTACTACAAGCTGCATTCTACCCAGAGGGATTCGGTCTGTTCCCCGCCTCCTTCCAGTTTGTAAAGCAGGATGATGTCATCTTTTCATACAGATTCAGGCTATGCCTTCCCCCTTGCAGTCAGTAAACAAAGCTGATGCAATCTAGGAAACTGCAGTAACACACCCACAGAGCCTGAAAAATGACTCCTATAATGAACTCCTCTGCTTCTGGTCATGTGACCAGGATTTCAAGGCCAATTTAACAGCTACCGGAGGCTCAAAAAAAGCGGCATCTGAGTACTCTGATAACTGAGATATTAGATTTTTTTTTATTTTTCTTCAAGTTTGAGGATTGAGATGGGATTTAAAATAAAAAAAAAAAGTTTTTAAAGTTCAAATAAAAAAAGATTTCAAATAAGTTTAAATAACAAACTGAATATCAAGATGTCCAGGATAACATTATTCACAGTACTGTGTAGAAATTAATAGATACGTCCTGCTTATGGATACTTCCTGAAGCAGAGATGGATTATGAAGCGGGCCCTAGGCAAGGTAGTGACTTTGGCTCTGACCTTATGGTTCTTTTGGTAAGCTGAAGTGGAGGGGGTTGGAGAATGTGGCACGTGGGACCATAGACACCCTTTTGGCCTCAGGCACCTGCCTAGGTTGGTTGAATATCAGCCATGGATAAGGAATGGCGATTGGACCAGAACAAATGTTATGATAAGTGAAAACACCGTACAAGGTAAGTGAGCTGTTGGGCAGGGAGATTTCTGACCCCCCCTGCCTGGCCGTAGTAACTCTTGTCACAGGCTGCTCCTGTTTTTTGAAGAGCAGCATGAATTGGCCTTAGTAAATGTACACCTTAAGGTGCGTACACACGTCCAACTTTTTCGACCAACTTGTTGTCCAACTTGTCATTTGAACGACTTGTAGTGCAAAGAACAAATCGTTCAGACTTCATGTACACACTGACCAACAAAGCGGCTGATATGCTAATTTACCTAATTTACATGTCGTTTAACCAACTTGATAATGGACAATGGACTGGATAGAACGATGGACTAGATTAAATGACTGATCAAACAACTTGTTGTTTTAATGTCTATTAGTGTCCAACTAACAGACTTTCAAACAAGAAGTCGTTTGATCAGTCATTTAATACATAAAGTCGTTTGTACACATGTACGGACCTAACTGTTGTTTGAACGATAGTTAGTCCAACGGATCCTCCAAGCAGATCAGTCAAAACTGCTGCTATCAGTCCAATGATAGAATGTACACACGTCCAACTGTCGTTCAAACAACCGGTTTGAATGACAAGTCGTCCGGAAAAATCAGACGTGTGTACGTACCTTTAGTGTGGCTGAGATCTTATCTCAGCAGTTGCTAGTGAGGATGAAAGCAGATCCCCCTTTAGTGCAGTGGCCTCAAACTCATTTACGTAAGGGGCCAAAATCTAAAGCCAGGCAACTGGCATTGTTTAAAAGGAAATAAATATGGCAGCCTACATAGGTCTCTCACCTCTGGTTCCTTTTAAAGAAGATGCTCAGGAATTTGTTTTAGCACCTTATTGACCATCTCTATCCAATGACTTATCACTCTGATCCCCAAAAAAACAAAGGAAAAACGCTGCATTAATTCCAAATATTTTTTATATCCGACCATCTGACAATACAGAGATCTCGGCAGCCAAATTATCAGCGTGTTTCGGAGATCAGCCTCACGTCTCGGAGAGAGAGAGGGATGTACGAGAGGAAGGAAAAACTATTTGTCGAGATAAAAGGCATTATTATAGCAGAATATCTAAGGTCATACGTGACACATAATCTATCTAGACACCATTGGCATAAATCAAGCGGCAGCTTATTGGTTTTCTATAGAGAGAACCACCTATTCCCCCGAAAATCCATCTAAACACCCTGTCTGATAAATGCAGAGGGTTTATGCTACAAAGAGGCGCTGAACGGTCTGTAGTTGACGCCGCCACTTTCCTAGCCGTCAAAATAAAAAAATGATTTAAAAAAAAGAAAAGGGGCAAAATTTCCTTCAAAAGTCAGAAGATGAAATAAATTTGTTTTTATTTCCATAACCAAATCACTAATTACAGAGAGTGTTTGAAAATGAAGTCTGCGTGGTTTTTTTTTTCGGTCTGTGGCAGAGCCTGTCATTTCAGATTTTTTATTTTTTTTATTTTCCAAAAGTCCAGATGTCCAGAAGCATCTTTGATAATGTATTAATCCAATTTTCATGCGATTACTCTATATCATTATCGACTAAATTCTAATTTATGCAGAGCAGCCGTGGGTATGACTCCGCTTTTGAAAGACTAATGACGTTTTCATTAAAATGGGCCATTGTTTTTAGCCAGCAGATGCACACAAGCAGTATGAACAATCTGTGACCTCTACTCTGCCATAAAGACGCTCTTTAGATAGCTATTTAAAAGGGCAGCAGCCTTCTCTTGCTGGGTGTCTTTTTCTCACAGTCTCTCTCCTCGGTCTCTCTCTGCTGCTGTCTCCTTAGGCTGAAGCTGTCTCTCTCTCTCTCTGTCTCTCGCTGTCTTACTCTGTCTCTTTATAATACATTCTTGTTCTGTATCATAAAAGAACAGAGAGAGATAGGGATGGTCTTCCCCCTCCCTTCTCTCATTTTCTTATCATACTCTTCTCTCTTTTTAATGTCACTCTAATTTTTCACTCTGCCTCTCTGTGTCCCTGTCTCTGCTTTCTAATACTGTCTTCCCCTGTCTCTTCATCCTCATTTTCTCCTCTCCTAGCTTAGTGTTACACTTAGTTACATTCATTCATTTATTCCCTTTTTTATAATGAGTAATCTCTCCTTTTCCATCTCTCTTTTTTATACTCCTTTAATCACCTGCCCCCCCCCCCCCCCCCCTCTCTTTTATTTCTTATGCTACTCTCTCTCTTCTCTCTCTCTTCACCTTTTCCTGCTCTCTCTCCCCTTCTCTCTCTCTCTTGTTTCTCTCTTCCTCCTCCTTGTTGTTTCTCTTGTATCCTGCTGTCTCTACCCTACTATCTCTTTTCTTTTTTTATGCTGTCCCTCCCCACTCTCTACTTTTCTTTTTTTTCCTGCTCTCTCTCCTTCCCTCTCTCTTTTCTTTCCTATTTTGTCTTCTCTGTCTCTCCTTCTCTCTCTCTCCCCTCTCTGTCTCTCCTTTATTCTGCTATTTCACACCTTCTCTTACTCACTTTTTGTTTCTTTCTTAAACTGCCTCATTCCCCTCTATCTCTCCTGTCTCCCATCTCTCTCTGCGTTTCTCTCTTCCTTTTTCCAGCTCTCTCCCCTCCATTTTTCTTTTCTTTCCTATGTTGTCTTTCCCCTCTCTGTCTCTCCCTTTTCCTGTCCTCTCTCCCCTTCACTCTCTCTCTTTTTTCTTCTTCTGAAATACACCTGAAGTAGAGTGACCCTGTGTCTATTGGCTCGAATGACCTAGAAGCGCTCTATGGTCTTGAGAAAGTGGATAAACTCTTATCTGCTACGTATGACTACTTACTCCGGGATAGAGGCGGGAGAATAGACAGGTGTATAGCCAGGTGGCGCTCTGAAGTCCCTGATTTAGATGTAGAAGATCTTGAGGCCTCCATATCTGCTCTTCCGTCGGATTTAGTGTACTAAAGACATATTGATCTCCCTTAAAATCTTGCATCGGGTTTACTACACCCCACTTTGTCTTCATTAGATACAATCTGTGTTATCTCCAGATTGCACTAGATGTGGCTCTGCCCCGGGTAATTTTGGTGACATATTTTCGACATGCCCTGCCTTATCTACGTATTGGCGTAAAGTTGGGGAGTATATTCAATTGGTCTCGGATTTTCCTGGTCCACTGACTCCCAGAGTGGTGGTTTTTGGCTTGATTGAACTGGAACATCTCCATAGATGTCTAAAATACTAATTAGAGTGCTTTGCCGCTATGCCAAAAAAGTAATTGCCCTTCACTGGAATCACCCTCAAGCTCCTTCTAGCCAATTGTGGATACAGGTAGTCAGTCATGCCCTTCCACTTCATAAGATACATATATCCATTTCCTGTAGAGCTGTCAGATGGGTACTAACCTTCCCCCCCCCCCCCTCCTTCCATCTCTCACTTTGTCTTCTTTCTTCTCTTATCTCTCACTCTGTATTTTCCTCTTTATTCTCTTCCCCCTTTTCTTTCTTTTTCTTCCTTTCTATCTGTTGTTTCCTCTGAATGTTTCTTTATTTTCTTTCTTGGTTCTCTACGTTCAAACATTAGTATGGCTCTTGTGCTGGTTCCAATGATGTATAAATATGGTGGCCTGTGAAGTTCTTCTTCTTAGATAACTACAGATACTGCTTCTTAGATAACTACAGATACTGCTACTTGTTTACTACCCTGATGCTCTGTGATGGATCAGTTATTTTATGCTTTTGTGCTTCTGATTATTGTATTGTACATCAGTGCTTGCCATGCTTGTATAATCCTTTTCTATGTGACTGATAAAATCTTATTGTTCAAAATATACCTGAAGGGAGAGGGATATGGAGGCTGCCATTTTAATTTCCTGTTACCGATACCAGTTGCCTGGCAGTCCTGCTGATCTCTTTGGTTGCAGTAGTGTCTGAATCACACACCTGAAAGAAATATGCAGCTAATCCAGTCAGACCTCAGGGATCCTCTTTATCTTTTTATCTCTTAACCATGAGAATGGCCGTGAACAAGCTCAACTGCACTGGGCATGTGCGAGTACAGACTGTGCATGCCCAGTATGCCTAATAGAGTGACGTGGCTTGTGCATGGAGACATTTCCCTCCATGCACTAGCTTCCCTCTACTGGGCATGCTCTTGCTCACAGCAGCACTTCTGGGTAGAGGAAGAACCCTATCGGCCCACTGGGTTTAATAGATGTAAAAGGAAAAATTGGTGTGTTCAGAAGGATACAGGAGGCCTCTGTACTACCTAGGGGCATCTCATTAATGGGGTAAATTTCTAACTGTAAGACTTTCCCTCCACTTTATGGTTGCTTTAAAGAGTTATTTTAACCCAGGATTGAACTTAATCCCAATCAGTAGCTGATGGGGGGAAGGGGGGGGGGGGGGTCTGTATAGCTGATATTGTGGTGAAACCCCCTCCCACAGTGTGATGTCATGACCATGGTCCTGACAGTTGATTTGCTCTGAACTTTGTTGCATCATGGGAAATTACGGCCAAGCAAGCAGCATCTCCCTCTGTGCATAGAATTCTCCATAATGAACATTCCGTACAGATCACCTGGCAGTCCAAAAGATGTCACCACCTGTTATAAACTTTAGAATGTAAATCAGGGAGAGGAAAGATTTTACAATGGGCAAACACTGACTAAACCATTTATAAATTAGTACAATAAAAAAAGCAATTATAGTCATTATGTTATTTTTACTACAGGTCCTCTTTAATCTATTTGTCTATGTGCCCCTCTGACAGATCTGCTCATCTATATATCTGCCTATAGATCTCTCTCTAATCTACTCACTCACTCTCCCCATTAGGGAGGCTTGTTAGTAAACCGGTGGTGACGTGTTATCAGATCACCACTTCACTGCTCTGCACTTTAAGTAATTTGATCACAGCTTGTATAACACCATATTTTATTGTGTCTGTGGGCTACCACTTCTTAAAGGGGACCTGAACTCAAAAATTAATCTCTGCTCTAAAAGATAAGCAATAGCATAGTAACCTTTAAAGGATACCCGAAGTGACATGTGACATGATGAGTCAGACAAGTGTATGTACAGTGCCAAGCACACAAATGACTAGGCTGTGTTCCTTTTTTTCTTTCTGTGCCTGAAAGAGTTAAATATCAGGTATGTAAGTAGCTGACTCAGTCCTGATTTAGACAGGAAGTGACTACAGTGTGACCCTCACTGATAAGAAATTCCAACTATAAAACACTTTCCTAGCAGAAAATGGCTTCGGAGAGTAAGAAAGAGGTAAAAAGGGGAATTTCTTATCAGTGAGGGTCACACTGTAGTCACTTCCTGTCTGAGTCAGGACTGAGTCAGCCACTTACATTCCTGATATTTAACTTTTTCAGGCACAGAAAGAAAAAAAGGAACACAGCATAGTCATTTGTGTGCTAGGCACTGTACATACCCATGGCTATCTCATCATGTCACATGTCACTTCGGGTATCCTTTAAAGGAAAACAAATCCTGAAATTAATCTGCAGTGTGTACTTCCTGCTTTCATGGAAGCAGACATAGGGTTAACATCCTGTGTTTACAGTTTAGCTGCTCTGCCGAGGCAGCCAGCTGACACAACTGAGGGATCAAATTAAAACTTGTGATTAGACACAGAAGAGGTGGGATTAGAGACAGGCTCTATAAATACACACAGGGCCGTATGCGATTCACATTTTCAAATGAGTTTTCTCCTAAGAGATTATTTTTTAATTTATGATTTAAAAGAACTTTACAACACTTTCAACTAAAAAAGTACCAAAAAGTAGGTGAATAAAGTGCTATCAAAATAATTTGGAGTATGTTTTTACTTTCTGGTGACTTGAAATGCATTTTATTGACAAGCTTAAAAATATCACCTAAGAGAAAACATTGGAGTAAAAGTGAATTGCCTACGGGCCACAGAGTGCATTCCTGTCAGTTTCCCTTCTGTCCTGTGCAAGTTAAAGTGGTGATCTGCAGTGGAATCAGCTAACAGAGCTTTCACAAAAGCCTCACTATTCTCCACTGATCTCCATTGCTGGGGGCGCCTAAAATATGTAAAGCGATTCAAAGCAGTTCAGAAAGGAGTGCAAGTGTCATGTCCCTTCCAAACAAATGCCACAGACAGCTATTCATGAAAACGCTTATTGTTTGCAGCAACAGACAATGCATTTCGTGAGCAGAAACCACTTCTTCAGACCGTACACAGCTTGTAACAGATCGAAGCATGAGTGGCTTTGTCTTTCTGTCTGCCCAGTTATCTAGCCATTCCTTTGTGTATCCATAAGGCTGGGAGCACACATAACATAGCGTGAAAGGCTGCGTTTTATGGCATGTTTTATGGAAATGTTGAGTGCATGTTTTGTACGTTTTTACTGCGTTTTGCATGCGTTGTAATGCATTCGCGGTTCGTATATACAAAGCACATATGCGTTTTTCATGCATTTTTATATATCCAATTATGCAAATCACTATGAAGACAACAGGAAGCGGAAATACAGCAAAATCAAATATTTTGGGGGAAAAGCGCATATAAAATGCATGGAAAACCAATGAAAAATGCATACCATTGTGTTCCCATTGACTTTCATTATGTGCGTTTTTCATGCGTCTATGAATATTAAGTAACAAAACCAGCGTTTTTAAAAACGCAGGTTTGAAAACGCATATAAAATGCATAATTGCTTTTTATATGCGTTTTTTCCTGCGGCACAAGACAATCAAGAACGGGATTGATTTTGTGCAGTACTGATCTGAAAATCCACCCTGTTCACGATCGGGTGCAGATCGGACATCCTGGAAATGATTGATCGACCTGTCGAACTGTTGAGAAAATTGCAGCTTTTATACCATCTCATTAGGCGTTTGTCTATTTGCCTTTCTGCGCACGACAGCTTCACACAGACTTGCAATTTAGGTTGCCTGAAGTGATCACTCCAGATCATTTCAAGAATCTTTTTTTAAGAGCGATGATTTCAGATTATTATGCGTGTGTGTGATATTTCTACAGCTTGTCTCCTACGTACGTACACCCGACTTATGAACGGCCCGCCGATACGAACAGCATGGATTCTGTGAGAACAAGTCAAAAAATGTTTCTTCAAATTGGACTTGTAGTTTTTGAGAAAATCGATTTTAAAAAAATACTAAGAAAAAATGGCTTTTGAACTTGTGTAAGCAGGAACAGGGGGCAGAGGTGACACAAGGGGGGGGGGGGGGACTGGAGGCACAGAGGAGGTACAGGTGAGAGAGATGGCACAATGTTCAGACTTAAGAACAGATTCAGGTTAAGACCGAACCTACAGTCCCTAACTCGATCGTTGACTGATGACTTACCCTAACACAATGACTCAATGACCTAGTTTGTGAGCTTTGCGGTCTTTGGCATCAATAATTTGCATTGAAATGAAACAAATCTGATTGGCTGTTTGTGGCTCCACCCCCTTTTCTGAATGTGTTCCCCAGTCACCCAATGACCAACTGTACAAAATGTGAGGCTTGTGCCATTAACAGTGCAAGAATGGCAACAATGTAAATATTCCCCTTGAAAATCAATAGGTGAATTTTTGATTGGCTTTTGTAGGCTCCACCCACTTTTCTGAATATTAATCCCAGTCACCCGGTGACCAACTGTGCAAAGTTTGAGAACCCTACAATTAACAGTGTAAGAATGGCTGCAGTTTACATTTTCCCAGTGAAATTTGAATTTGTCTCCGCCCACTTTTTGGTTATGGGGATAAAAAGTATCCTATATGTTATACCAGGTAATGTACTATGTGTGTGCCAAATGTCATTCAAATACGTTTAGCCATTGCTGCGTGGTCGAGTAACAAACATCCAAATAGCCAAACATCCAAACTTTCGCATTTATAATATTAGTGAGACACAGTATATACATACTCTGTTCTCTCTGTCCTTCTCATGTTCAGCTGTTTTCCCTCTGTCTCCTCTCCCCCCCTCCCCCCCCCCCCCTCTCTCTCTCTCTCTCTCTCTCTCTCTCTCTCTCTCTCTCTCTCACTCTCCTTGCCTATCTATCTTAAAGGAGACTTGATACATAATTTATATCTAGATAATTCGCAAGGCAGTTTTAACAACACCGACTTTTGAAATACCTGCTGCTATTTCTCCTTTTCTGATTGATTCTCAAGGTTAGAAGCAGAGCGCAAAGCTTTTAAGAGCATATTCTGCTGTCCAGCCCCATCACTAAAAATATCTGTGGTTAGTTTGATTTTTTTATGCTACTTACGTTGTAATCACTGGTTGGGGAGTGAGATTAGGAAAATCCAATATATAAGGCCAGATCACAAGTCCTTTCAGGAGAGAGAAATGCGTGATACAGCGAGAGACAGATAGACAGGCAGGACAGGTAGATAGAGAGGCATAGATAGATAGATAGATAGATAGATAGATAGATAGATAGATAGATAGCCAGGAAGGTAGATAGATAAATTATAGTTAGGCAGGAAGAGAGAGCACACGAGAGAGAGAGAGAGAGAGAGAGAGAGAGAGAGAGAGATGGATTAATAGATAGATAAATAATGTATTTTTTGAACTATAAGACTCACTTTTTCTCCACCAAAAGTGAAGGGGAAGTCACTGCGTCTTATAGTCCAAATGCAGGGAGTTCCTGACTTGGGAACGCCGGCCAATACACACCTCCAACCCACCGCAATGTCGGGAACTCTCTGTACTATGCCCATGCAGAGGAGGACACGGGGACAAGCGGAGGACACAGCAGGACGCAAAGGGGCATAGAGGAGGACACATGGGGACAGAGGAAGACACAAGAGGTACAGAGGAGGATACAGGGAGACACAAGAGGTACAGGGGGGCACGAGGTACAAAGGAGGTATAATCCACAAGATGCCCCTTCACCATGGATGCACCAGGTTTAGTTCATATTTTTTCCCCTTGTCTTCGTCCTCTAAACCTAGGTGCGTCTTATTTTCAGGAGCGTCTTATAGTACGAAAAATATGGTAGATATTAAATACACATTTGACAAAAGACAAAAAAGGAGCGTTTAAGTGGCCTAGTTTTAGTTCAAATGTAACTTTTATTAAAGAGGAACTTTAACCCAGGATTCAACTTCATCCCAATCAGTAGCTGATACCCCCTTTCCCATGAGAAATCTTTACCTTTTCTCAAACGGATCATCAGGGACATCTGTATGGCTGATATTGTGGTGGAACCCCTCCCACAGTGTGTGATCTTGACCATGGTCCTGACAGTTCTGTCTGTGAACCTCGTTGCATTGTGGGAAACAATGGCTTTTTCATACTGCCAAGCAACCAATATCTCCCTCTGTGCATAGATCTCTCAGTAATGAACATTCCATACAGATCACCTGGCAGGACTAAAGATGTCACCACCAGTGATACATTTCAGAATGTAAATCAGAGGAAAGATTTTGCAATTGGCAAACATTGACGAAATAATCTATAAATGAATATTGTAAAAAATAAATGTATCCATTATGTTATTTTTTTACTACAGTTGCTCTTTAAGTCCACCTAAATAGCTATATAAACAGGAGTATAAAGCATTCATGTGTTACGTCAGCATACATATAGAATAGTCACCCTTACGCATGTTTCAGAACCTTATGTTGGACCCTTCTTCAGGGGCAGGAAATTACAGTTCAACATTTGTGACGATAAGCATTAAAAAGCAGCATCAGAAAGACATTGAATATATCCACCCGCAGTGTTCTCCCCAGGCTCTTTTAGTTTTGGTGAGCACCCGGCTTTCATCAGCTCACCTCCTCCTCTGTTGTAAGCAGAGTTGTGCAGAGAAGCGCTGCCCCGGAATTCTCTCATCTCGTCCCACCCGGCTACTTTTTCATGCCACCCAGCTGGAAAAAAATTCTGGGGAGAACACTGCACCCGAAAATGCTAAAGGCATCCATTTCAGTATGGAATCATCCAACTAAGCCAGTAATCTTAAATCTGTCAGTTTATAAAAGGTCGATTGACCTAACTGTAAGGCTAGTAAGAGTAGAGCCTATTCGTAGGACAGTACATGGCACCGAGCAATGGTCGGAGGTGGCCACGTGGACAGTCCACCTAGCCATTACTTGCCTCCTCATCTACATTGACTCTTCCCCCTCTGCTCATCTGCTGCTCTTCTCTGCAAATCCCTTCACTGGCTCCTCCCACCACACCTCATCTGCTGAGCCTCTCTGTAGATTGCTACACTGACTCCTCCCACCATGCCACATCTGCTGAGCCTCTCTGTAGATCACTACACTGACTCCTCCCATCCCTCCTTATCAGCTGTTCCTCTCTGCTAATCTCTACACTGACTCCTCCCACCACTCCTCATCTGCTGCTCCTCCCTGCTAATCTCTACACTGACTACCCCCACCACTCCTCATCTGCTGCTCCTTTCTACAAATCTCTACATTGGCTCATCCTACCACTCCTCATGCGCTTCTCCTCTCTGCAAATCTCTACACTGACGCCTCCCACCACTCATCTGCTGTTCCTCTCTGCAAAGCTCTACACTGACTCCTCCCACCACTCCTCATCTGCTGCTCCTCTTTGCTAATCTCTACACTGACTCCTCCCACCACGCCTCATCTGCAAATCTCTACACTGACTCCTCCCACCACTCCTCATCTGCTGCTCCTCTCTGCTAATCTCTACACTGACTACCCTCACCACTCCTTATCTGCTGCTCCTCTCTGCTAATCTCTACATTGGCTCATTCTACCACTCCTCATGCGCTTCTCCTCTCTGCAAATCTCTACATTAGCAATCATTTCGCTTTAGAATCAGATTCAACTTCACTTAACAAGCTTCTGTCCTACTTACTCTTCCAACATAATACAAAACCACATCAAACCTTCTCAAACCTTCAATGACTTGTTACTGAGTTCCTCACTTTGTTTCCAGGTGCTGCATGCTGGATCTACCTGCATTACCGTATCACTACTTCGTAATGTAACCCTTTTAGAAAGACCCCAAAAAAACTCATCTCTTCAAACGTACCATGGTCCTATTCGTCCTACATCCTATGTTGTATACTATGGTTGCCTGCTCTTAGACTGTGCTGTCTTCTTCTGTATTATAGTTTTTGTGTTGATTAATTCTCCGCCTCCTAAACTGATCAGGTAGATTCCGGTTTAAAGGACATCCGATATGAAAATAAACTTATGAGAAAAACAATTGTATCTATCCTCCTTGTCCTAAAAATTACTTTTTTTTTAGATATCCCACAGTTTTATTTTATATTTAAATCTAATTTTTAAGTTTTTACTGTTTCATGGTCTCTGCTCAATGACACCTTCATTGAAGTATGCCAGAGCTCAAATCTATGAATTATTCACCCTATTTATCTATTTTCAGCTCTCAGAGGCCATTTACTGACAGGAAAGTGTTTTATGGCTGTAATTGCTTATCAGTGAGGGTTATGCTGTAGTCTGACCCAGTCTAGCCCGGTCCTGACCCGGACAAAAAATGTCACTTTTATACCTGATGTTTAACTCTTTCAGGCAGAGAAATGAAAAAAGGAACACAGCATAGTTATTGGTGTGCCAGGCACTGTACATACACATGTCTATCTCATCATGTCACATGTCACCTTGGTTGTCCTTTAAATATTTAACGAATAATATGCTGTATTTCACTGCTGGGTGAAAAAATAAGTTGTATTTTTTTCCCTACATCTTTGACAATAGCCGAGTTCAGAATGCTTCTGCAGATCACGCCTGGAACATGTTATCTTTAAAGAAATAATTGACCTTAATTAGATATTTCACAGTAACAAATTGCACATTTAGAAGAAAAAAAAGAAGAAGAAGGCATTTCGAACAGTAGCCAATTCGCCGTCCAAGGCCGCCTCCCCCCACGCGACCTCCGGCAGATTAGGCAGGAGATTAGGCCTAGAGAGGAAGAATGTGTAAATATTTTGTAGCAATATTTATTTGAAAATATTTTTCTTTCCTTTTTATGGTGAGAACTCGCGAGGGCCGATGGCTTTGCCATTAATCAGGATTTTCGAAGGTTTGAAAAGGACGCTGGTGTTCTCCATATATGAGGCATCCGAATATTAATAACAAATGGCTATTTGAGCGACCGAGCGCGTTGATCTCATTGTTGATATAAGCACAGAGAGTGACGTAATTGGTTGAGTGCGAAATATTGTGTGCGAATCCTACTGTTAGATCACAATTCCATTGCAGTGATCCTTTACAACAGGGGTGTCAAACTCAAGTACAAAGTGGGCCGACATTGAACACTGGGACCAAGTAGCAGGCCTACCTCAATGTCTAGTGGCCCCCTCTCTACCTTATACAGCTCCCTGGTGTCTTATAGCCCCTTCCCTCCCTTTTACAGCTCCCTGGTGTCTTATAGCCCCCCCCCTCCCTTATACAGCTCCCTGGTGTCTCATAGCCCCCTCCCTCTCTTATACAGCTCCCTGGTGTCTTATAGCCCCCTCCCTCCCTTATACAGCTCCCTGGTGTCTTATAGCCCCCTCCCTCCCTTATACAGCTCCCTGGTGTCTTATAGCCTCCTCCCTCCCTTATACAGCTCCCTGGTGTCTTATAGCCCCCACCCTCCCTTATACAGCTCCCTGGTGTCTAGTGTCCTCCCTTCCCTGTACAGTTCCCTGGTGTCTAGTGCCCCCCTCCCTCCCTTATACAGCTCCCTGGTGTCTTATAGCCCCCTCTTCCCTTATACAGCTCCCTGGTGTCTAATAGCCTCCCTCCCTCCCCTGTACAGTTCCATGGTGTCCCCTCCTCCCTCCCCTATATAGTTCACTGGTGTTTAGTGCCCTTCCCCCCCTTTTCTCCCATATACAGTTCCCTGGTGTCTAGTGCCTCCCTCCCCTATACAACTCCCTGGTGTCTAGTGGCCCCCTCCACTCTCCCATACAGTTCCCGGTTGTCTAGAAGTCCCCTCCTCTATACAGTTCCCTGGGGTCTAGTGCTTTCCCCCTCCCTCCTCCTTATGCCTTCCCTGGTGAGCTAGGGCTTCACCTCCAATATAGCTTCCCTGGTAATCTAGAGATTCCCAAACTTAATGCAAAGTGGGGAGTCCACTTGGGGGCCAAATTTGATGGGTCTGAGGGCCAGATTTGGCCCACGGGCCGGATTTTGACATGTATGCTTTAGAATGTATAGCGGTTCCCGGCCTGTACATTTAAAGAGGACCTCAGAGAATCTCCCATATATACTTCCTGTTCATCCTTGCCCATACCTTCCTATAGTTTTGAAGAATCGAAGAATATATAATCGCCATAGTCTCACTCCTTACAGCTGGAGTGTTGGGTAGAGTTGATGCTACCTGAACCATCAGTTGGCTTGATGGACTCAGAACTAGACTTCCCATAATCCCTAGTGGTCACCATTAGCCGCTAGTACTCCTCTCTCGGTTGCATCAGGTAGCAGTTAAGGATTACTCCTTTTAGGCTATGCATCAGTGCATCCCCAATATTTTCCCCAAACCCCTCACTCTGTTCATCATCTTCTGCAGCTTCTTTGGCCATTTCTATGCTCCCCCCGCCCCTCTCCCCCCCCCCCTCACTGCAACCGACTGCAGTGGCACAAACTCAAACGCACGTCATTTACAGCAATCCTTGCTATATTCTGATATTGCCCAGGTGACAATGTGCATTGTCTAAAAGAAAATAAATATGTCAGCCTCCGTATCCCTCTTATTTCAGATGTCCTTTAAGTTTGACTGCATTGCCTCATGCTTGTTTCAGGTGTGTGATTCAGGCTCTACTAATGTATGAAAGACCAGCAGGGCTGCCAGGCAAATGGCATTGTTTAAAAGGAAATACATGTGGCAGCCTCCATATCCCATTCAAGTCAGTTGTCCTTGAAGTAAATTAACCGCTAAGTATGAGTAAGTTGAGTTATCAGATGGGATGTGTTGAATCATGACTGGAGTAGTCTTTAAAGTGGACCTGAACTCAGAGCTTCCTTTCTGCTCTAAAAGATAAGGAACAGCATAATAATCTTTAAAGAAAAACATTGCTTTGTTATAGCTGATACAAATCCTGCAAATAAATCTGCACTCTTTCTACTTCCTGATTCATGGAAGCACACCTATTGTTAATAACATCCTGTGCTTTCAAATAAGCTGATCTACCGAGGCAGCCAGCTGACAAACACAAACAAACACAGAACATTTTTATTGCGCTTTTACCCTGGTGGACTCAAAGCGCCAGAGCTGCAGCCACTAGGACACGCTCTATAGGCAGTAGCAGTGTTAGGAAGACTTGCCCAAGGTCTCCTACTGAATAGGTGCTGGCTTACTGAACAGGCACAGCCGAGATTCGAACCCTGGTCTCCTGTGTCAGAGGCAGAGCCCTTAACCATTACACTATCCAGCTACTATCTAGACACAGCTGAGAGATCAAATTACAACTTGTGTTTAGTCACAGATGAGGGGAATTATACAGGCTAAACTCTCTAAGTACATACAGGGTGTATTTCTCTCTGTTTTCCTTCAGTCCAGTTTTGGCTCACTTTAATATGCGCATAATGCCTGTCAGCAGAGCTCACACGCAGGATACAGGCCTGTCATTTGCATACGGCTACCCAGAATCCTTTGCTGCGGGCCAGCGCTGGGCAGAGGGGTGAATGGGCCGCTCGGGAGGAATGTGTGGAGGAGGCTGTGCTGATACATAAATTCTCTCTTCTATTAAAGCTAATTGAAGGATAAAGGTCCCTTACCGGGGAACAATGCCTGGGTATTGTGGCCATAACTTTGTCTTTTGAATCATATGAAAGGAATTGCTTGCCGATCTTTGTGGGAAAGTGACGGGTTTGCCTTTCACAAAGACGTCGCTGTGCGAGACTTTTACTGTTCCCTGTCCTGCAGAACGCTCACACACTGAGACACGGGAAGGCACAACTCCGGGAAACCTTTCATTACTGCTCTGCACAGGGTAGGAAAGGGGGGGACAGTCTATTTGGGGGGTTTATTTCTTTCTGTGTCCTTATGGGGGGACATTTGCTGGGGTGTCTGTGGCTTTAGCATGAGCTCTGGTGATCGCAGGACAGCTCCTAAGAGGCAGAAATAAACAGAGCTGAAGTCAGTTTAGGGTATTTTGCCTCACTGGGGGAGGATCTGTGACCAGGCTGTGTACCTTAACTGCAGTGGAGGAAAATGAAGTCACAGATTGATATTTGTATCATTATTATTATGTTATTTTTATTATTAGTACTAGTGGTAGCAGTAATAGCAGTATTGAAAGATATAGTTTTGACTAGTTACTTTTTGTGGTCTAAAATGTGGGTTTCCTGCATTAATCCGAATAATAATAATCCAAACATTTATATAGCGCTTTTTCTCCTGTTGGACTCAAAGTGCTTAAGAGCTGCAGCCACTGGGACGCGCTCAGGAGGCCACCCTGCAGTGTTAGGGAGTCTTGCCTTGAACCCCTTACTGAATAGGTACTGACCCTAGACAGAATTCGAACCCTGGTCTCCCATGTCAAAGGCAGTGCCCTTAAAGGAAAACTTAAGTCAAATAAAAAAAATGACATTTACTCACCTGGGGCATCCCTCAGCACCCCGAAGCTGGATGGTGCCCTCGCAGCCCCGCTCCGATCGTCCTGTCCCCGCCGGCGGCTACTTCCGGTTCGGCGACAGCCGCCGACAGGCTGGGAACGCGGCTGATTTTCCGCGTTCCCAGCCGCTGCTATCACCCTCTATGCTGCTATATATATACGCTATAGCAGCATAGAGGGTGATAGCAGCGGCTGGGAACGCGGAAAATCAGCCGCGTTCCCAGCCTGTCGGCGGCTGTCGCCGAACCGGAAGTAGCCGCCGGCGGGGACAGGACGATCGGAGCGGGGCTGCGAGGGCACCATCCAGCTTCGGGGTGCTGAGGGATGCCCCAGGTGAGTAAATGTCATTTTTTTTATTTGACTTAAGTTTTCCTTTAACCAGTACACTATCCAGGCACTATTAGGTATACGTATGCTAGGGGGTATGTCGGATGGGTATAAGGCCTCTTTTCCACGAACAGTTGAAGTGTGTGCTCAGCAAGCAGTTACCAAGCAGCAGTGAGCAGTTACCTAGAAGCAGTGAGCAGTTACCAGGCAGCAGCAAGCAGTTGTGAGAGTTTGAGAGGCATTTCACTGCCTATCAACAGTCCGTGGAAAAGAGGCCTAAGCAATTCTTGGACTTCTTTAATTTAATTAAGTACAGATTTTTAGGTAGAAAAATATTAACTGGAAAAAGCAAAGTCAAGAAGTATATTGTTAATGAACTAAATGCAAGGTGAGATGCTTGGTAATCATGTATGCTTACTTGGGGTGTAACACTGGTATGTTTGTTAGGGGTACACAGAGGTACTTAAGATATTCTTACCTATACCAGGAAGTACAAGTCAAGCAAAAGCGGTACATACCAAATAATGTTGAGAAACATAGGATAACATAGCTATAACATAGAATAGTGATGGTCGTGTCTACAAGAACTCCTGGAGAAGCATGTGATTTGTTTGGTCAGCTGATAGATTTGCAAAGCTCTGATTTGCTGTGATCACATCCTGCTTTACCACATGATCCTGGCTAGCAAATCAGAAATTTACATATCTGTCACCTGACCAAACTGATCACATGATTCTCCATGAGTTCTCCTAGACTTCACCATCACTAGTAAGGATCAGATTGTCCCTCATAGAAGATGGTTCTTTTGCTGAAATGAAGTGAAGACATACCAAGACATTGATGTGTTCAGAAATATATATATATGTTGAGATATGTGGCTGTAGTACATTCTGGTTGGCTCCATTACATTGTTATAGCTACAGATGGCTGACTTGTGACATCTGTACAGCATTTTAGCATTATGGTTAGGTCAAGGTTAAAGGTTACTGCTAAGCTACATGCATTGCAATCCTCTTTCCTAAAATGATTGGGATAATTTCAGGCGGCTCTTTAATAGTCATCACTGTACGGACACGTTGCAGGGCTCCCTGCCCACCAGTCAGTTGTGTCCAGTAGAGAGGGAAGCAGACAGACGGGAACATCTTTGGCTTATCCAACTTGGTAGATCTCCTCTCGTGTCACAGGACACCTATACTTTCACTAGGTTAAATTGTTTCCCACAATGATCATGATCAGTCATTTTGGATGACGATAGTTGCCACATTGCTGTATGAAGTGGGGGAAAAGCGTACGTTAAAAAGGGGCGATGGGAAAAAAGGGCGCCGGGTTTTTAACGATAAACATGGATTACGTTTAAAAATGTATTTCGTTTAAAAGTAATGTTTTTAAACGTTATAAATCATTAAATAATGTGTATTAAATCGGCAATTGTAAAAACGTTAATCTTTCGTTTAAATAATGAAACGCATAATAACGTTTAAAAAAAAAAATTACTAAGTAACCCTCCCTGTACCTACCCCTAACCCCTAGACCCCCCTGTTGATGCCTAAACCTAAGACCCCCCCTGTTGGTGCCTAAGTAACCCTCCCTGTACCTACCCCTAACCCCTAGACCCCCCTGTTAGTGCCTAAACCTAAGACCCCCCTGTTGGTGCCTAAACCTAAGACCCCCCTGTTGGTGCCTAAACCTAAGACCCCCCTGTTAGTGCCTAAACCTAAGACCCCCCTGTTGGTGCCTAAACCTAAGACCCCCCTTTTGGTGCCTAAACCTAAGACCCCCTGTTGGTGCCTAAACCTAAGACCCCCTGTTGGTGCCTAAACCTAAGACCCCCCTGTTGGTGCCTAAACCTAAGACCCCCTGTTGGTGCCTAAACCTAAGACCCCCTGTTGGTGCCTAAACCTAAGACCCCCCTGTTGGTGCCTAAACCTAAGACCCCCTGTTGGTGCCTAAACCTAAGACCCCCTGTTATTTTTTTCGTTTAAAAATAATGTTAAAAAAAAAAGTAATGTTTTTCGTTTAAAAATAATGTTTGGAAAAAATATTGTACTGGTTTTCGTTTAAAAATAATATTTAAACATGTATAAATCATTAAATAATGTGTAATCATGAGAAACAGTAATAAAACATTAAGTCTCCGGGCGCCGCTTTTAAAACGTTAGTTTTCTCCGGCGCCCTTTTTTCCTACCGGGCGCCCATTAAACGATATTTATTATAGAAGTGAATGGCGGCGCCCGATTTGTCCACTAGCCTCAGGCGCCCGAATTTACTGTTTCCGGGGGAAAACCTCGTGCGTACCTGTAGCTTTATGCCATGTTGGGGTTAAGATAATGATAAATGGGTTTCAGGGGCGTATCTAAATCACGACCCCCCCCCAAAAAAAAATTTGGTGGAGCCCCCAATGTCCACACCCTTTCCCTTGCTAACCCCTTTGTGACCCTCACAGCCTGAAGGGCCCACCCTACAAGGGTCATAAATCAAGTGTGGCCATCATAATCTTCGCAACCATACCACGTTTATCCACAAAAACACCTGATGTGAAGGATGGACCCCTTTATCAGAGGTAGTGAGGTAGTAGTTGGGGCCCCTTACAGTGCCAGTGGCCTTACGGCTCTTATGCCCCTGATGAGTTTCCTTTATCACGGAAAGCAAATCCTAGATGAGGGAGTCAAAGGCACTCACGTTGGAGATAGACATTAGCTTCATACAGGGCTGTGGAGTCGGTGTAAAAATTATTCGACTCCAACTCCTCAATTTATGAAACCTCCGACTCCAGGTACCCAAAATGGCTCCGACTCCTCGACTCCAGCTCCTTAGTTTAATACTTACCAGGGCTGTTGATTTGGTACAAAAATCATCCGACTCTGACTCCTCAGTTTATGAAACCTCCAACTCCAGGTACCCAAAATTACCCCCTCAGGTGTAGTTTATGATCTGCTTTCCTTGATAAAGGGGCCCTCGTGTGGCCCTAAAATTCTGGAGCTTGTGGAGCTTCTGGAGTTTTCTCCAACTGGACCACATGATCACTTTTGTGGTAAAAGTGGGGTAGAGGGTAAAAGATAGAACGTTGTTGTTTTAATTTCATGAGACCACTAGAGTTTGCATTAAAGTCATGGTGGACAAAGAGGTCTGAGGAACAAGAAGTAAGGAAACCTCCACAATGTAAAAAAAAATCAGAAAAATCATTCCCACACTCTACCCAATAAAAAAATATGTTTCCTCCGGAATTGGGCTTTAAATATAAACTCTGAAGTACGATGACAAGTCAATAGTGGAATATCTTCCTCCCAGAACCCTCTCCCATCTCTCTCTTATGTTTTCGCCTCCATTTTCATCACTTAACTGAAGAACAGTGTTTAGTGGATGGAAGATTATGGGAAGGTAATCAGATTATTATTTTTTTTTACAAATTTTGCTCTTAAGATTTGTTGTTTTCTGTCGATGTAAATCCTCGGGAACAGAGACATTCTGTGAGTAGCGAGTGATGTCGTGACCTCGGGGACATCGATCACTTCCTCCCCATCTCCATTACACCACAGACCGCCTCATCTTTCATATATTCTGGGGAAACATGCATTGTTTGTATATCCAGGATGCCGATACTGAGGCCGTCCAGGAATTTCCATGAGCTGATTGGACCGAGTAACTCCTTACTGGCCGGCTGTTGGTCCACTCAAGGGAATCAAGAAATGTGGGCAATATAGAGTAAAGAGGCAGCACACCACTGGCTTCATGCAATTAGGCTTGTATTGAGACAGGTTACACTACATGTTACGGACTATTCGTCCTTCATCAGGTGTAATCAGGAAATTTGTGCGGTCATTTTGAACTGTATTATCTTAGAAACGTATCTCTTTCTGTATTAACATTATTTGCAGCAGATAAAGGCATCAAGAAGGGAGATTTAGGGTTAGGCGTCAGGAAAGGAATTTTAGGGTTAGGTACCAGGAAGAGGGGGGGGGGGGGGTCTATGGGTTAGGCACCTCCAGGGAGGTCTTAGGCTTAGGCACCACCTGGGGAAGGGATAGACACCACCAGGGGGTCTTAGGATTAGGCACCACCAGGGGGGGTCTAAGGGTTAGGCACCACCGGGGTGTGGTCTTAGGGTTAGCCACCACCAAAGGGGTCTTAGGGTTAGGCACCACCAGGGGGAATGGGTAGGCACCACCAGGGGGTCTTAGGGTTAAGCACCACTAGGGGGGGTCTAAGGGTTAGGCACCACCGCGTGGGGGGGGGGGGGTCTTAGGGTTAGGCACCACCAGGGGGACCTTAGGGTTAGGCACCACCAGGGGGACCTTAGGGTGAGGCACCACCAGGGGGGTCTTAGGCTCTGTATAAGAGTAGGATTAGGTTTAGCTGTAGTAAAATATCGGTAATATTTACCAGTGTTTTACTGTGGTTATTACGACTCTAAATATATTTTCTTTTTCAATGTTATATTATTCTATCTCAGATAAAGATGAAGAAATTATAAAAATGTTGTTATAGACAATGTCTTAAAATTTTGGCTATACCCCGCGCCCTTTATTCCTGGCTCCATTATTTGTTGTATGCTCCACTCAAGGACTTCAGTGTTGATCCTAGTTGTGGACCTCTGGAATGATTGAACTCCATTCATTGGAGGTAAAGAAAACTAGTCTCAAATATAAACTTGTTGCTTTAACTAGGGTTCAAACACAAAGTTGTGGAGCCTGGTATATTGTCCTAAGAAGGGACATAAATTAGTGGCTTAAGCTATGTACTTGCTCTTTTCAGCTTGCCTAGAGGAAGGTCCCCCACTTCAAAACCAGTTGGGAATATTATTGGAGCTCCCCAATTCTGACCATAAACCAAGTTTTTCTTGGGCATAAACCTAAAAAAGAACTGCTCTTGTATGAGGCTCACTCTTGTGTGAGAATTCTCACAGGGATGAATGATGCACCCAATGGAACAAAATGAGTTAAACATTAAAAGGGTTGTTCACCTCCAAATCTCCAAGACTAGACACACCGGACGGGATCGGTAGGCTGTTATAAACCACATGGGTTGCCAGACTTCTTGTTCTGCGGATTATCAATCAAAGTCTGAGACTTCAAGGGCATCAAGTCTGGCGATACTGCTTTTTAGGTCCTTAATGATTCCGTATTTTCAATTTTCAGCTCCCGTGAGGCTGGAAGGACACTATTAAGGCTGTGTATTATACTGCAATAAACAAAAAATGCCACTTCAATGCACTCATAAGATTTATTAACTGATATTTCCATGCTAAGCTGACAAAGAAGTAGACAGAAGTCCACGTGGTCTTTTGGGCCAGGAAACCAGCTTGGATTCAAATTGGTGGAATGGACTATCATCTGGCCAGTGGTGGAAAGGAGTTCCACAGTTCTGGATTTGCTTTCTTGCAATATCCCCAAAACCCTAAAATGAGTAATATCCACAAGGGGTTAAACATGAGAAGAAGGGATTTCTGTAAGAGGACAACTTCCTCTTTGCACGAATCTGTACATCATGTAGTGATGACATAGTGGTAGACCCTACCCTCGGGAGGTAAAAATCAGTTGAGAACTGTTTGTTTGAGTGCCTTTACAGACATTGGATTCAGCAGGTTGCTTGAGGACTCGGAGTTAAAGAGGAACTCCAGTGAAAATAATGTAATAAAAAAGTGCTTCATTTTTACAATAATTATGTATAAATGATTTAGTCAGTGTTTGCCCATTGTAAATTCTTTTAAATCCCCGATTTACATTGTGACATTTATTACATGGTGACATTTTTACTGTTGGCAGGTGATGTAGCTGCTGCATGTTTTTTTGGCAGTTGAAAACAGCTGTAAACCGCTATTTCCCACAATGCAACAAGGTTCACAGACAGGAAACTGCCAGGAGTACCACGGTCCTCAGAGCTTCTTGTGGGAGGGGTTTCACCACAATATCAGTCATACAGCGCCCCCTGATGGTCTGTTTGTGAAAAGGAATAGATTTCTCATGTAATAGGGAGTATCAGCTACTGATTGGGATAAAGTTCAATTCTTGGTTGGAGATTCTCTTTAAGGGGCATACACACATGCAATATTGATTGGGCAATTCTACAACTTTCATGTAGTATGATGGTCAACAGATTTTGAATGCTTTGAACACATGGTGTAGGTAAACCCTCATAATACATTGAAGTGTAAAATTTACCTATCAAGATTGGTTGTGTGTACTTCGTTTGAGAACATTGGGCTCTGGATCATTTTCTTATTGGTTAACTGTGGAGAGGTCCCTCCCCTTTCCTTTTGTACATCCTCTTTGCATCTGGCAATGTGTTTGTGTCTGCCTGAGGTCAAGACTTCTAACTAAACCCTATTCTTAGTTAAAGAGAACCTGAAGCTAAAATGTAAAAGTCAAAATAAACATACACACGTCATACTTACCTCCCGTGTAGTCTACTCCTCAATCTCTTTTTCCTCTCCTGCGTCCTTTGTCCACTGTGATCGATGGAATTCTCCATCCTCCATTTTAAAAATAGCAATGACCCTGTCACAGCTTCCTGGTCAGAACACAGTTAAACTGTCATATCGCCCACTTGAGCCAGAGGAAAACATGGACGTCACTTTGCAAATCAGTTGTCCTTTCAGATATAATGGACAGCAACTGCTACTGTATAGTGGAAAAGGGCTCTAAGGCTTCCAGTCCCGACTAGATCTAGTTGGAACTGAAAAGGATCATTGTTAGTAAAAAATTGTGAACTTCTGAGAGAAACTAACGGTGAGGTTATTATGTAATATTCATTTACAGGTACGTCATGTGTTTATTTTAAATAATTGTACTTGGTTGAGGTTCCCTTTAAAATGGATTTTAACCTTTTTTTTTTTTTTTTTACTTATTTTTTACCCCAGATTCAAACTTCCAACATCCAACAAAACTCACTCATAGGTTAATTGGCTTTTTACAAAAAATTTGGGGGACGCTAGATTGTGAGCTTCACTGAGGGAAAATCAGAGGAGTCACCTGCCCAATTTACTCTTTAAAGTGCATTTGGAGGTGCGTTGGCGCTTTACAAATGTAATCAGGGCTGTGGAGTTAGAGTTGGAGTCGGAGTCGTGGTTTCATAAACTGAGGAGTCGTAGTCGGAAGAATTTTGTACCGACTCCACAGCCCTGAATGTAATCATGAAAAATTGAAGTTGTTGTGGTTTCCTATCCAGTTTTTAAAACGTGGAAGACATTGCAATTATGTTATTGAGTACTATTGTTCCAAAATGTCTTTTATCACCGCATTTCCACTTTTCACCAGTGCAGGTGATGGTGATGGAGGTAGAGCGCAGTCAGGAGAGGGTTAAGAGACATCTCCATCACTTGGGTACAAACTTGTTCCTCGCAGAATGTTAAACACGCTGTGAAAGGGGAGATTATGTCTATCTAGTAACGCCATTCCTTGATATATGCGCCATGTCAGAGTACCATTGTCTCCTGGGTACAGACGGAGAGTTCAAATACCCAGTAT